>NC_041398.2:147182887-147482887 GCF_900747795.2 Erpetoichthys calabaricus | reverse complement strand
TAATGGTACAGAAAACCTCTGGTCACTTACAGTGGGCATCTACAACAATAAGAAACATCAAAAAATGGGCCTGCATAGTCAATGTGTATGCCATGGTGTGGTGGGCCATTCCTAGGGGGGAAGTGGTACAGAAGCTGGTGACCTTTGAGTCTGCTGGCACCCATTACATGTTGTGGACTTTGAACCCAGACACAAACAGGCAGACACAGAATGTCCCAAGACACACATGTTTTAATTCTTCACAACACAATGCCCCCTCCTTTAACCGCCACCTTATCGTGGTGGAGGGGTTTGCGTGTCCCAATGATCCTAGGAGCTCTGTTGTCCGGGGCTTTATGCCCCTGGTAGGGCCACCCAAGGCAAACTGGTCCTAGGTGAGGAATGAGACAAAGAGCGGTTACACAAACCTTCTATGATGAATGAAAACTTTGGACAGCGTTTTCTCTTGCCCAGACGTGGGTCACCGGGGCCCCCCTCTGGAGCCAGGCCTGGAGGTGGGTCTCAATGGCGAGCACCTGGTGGCCAGGCCTGCACCCATGGGGCTCGGCCGGGCACAGCCTGAAGAGGCAACGTGGGTCCCCCTTCCCATGGGCTCACCACATATGGGAGGGGCCAAGGAGGTCGGGTGCAGTGTGAGTTGGGTGGTGGCCGAAGGCAGGGACCTTGGCGGTCCGATCTTCAGCTACAGAGCTGGCTCTTGGGACGTGGAATGTAACCTCTCTGAAGGGGAAGGAGCCTGAGCTTGTGCGAGAGGTTCAGAGGTTCCGGCTAGATATAGTCGGACTCACCTCGACACACAGCTTGGACTCTGGAACCAATCTCCTTGAGAGGGGCTGGACTCTCTACCACTCTGGAGTTGCCCCCGGTGAGAGGCGCCGAGCGGGTGTGGGTATACTTATTACTCCCTGACTTGGAGTCTGTTCATTGGGGTTTACCCCGGTGGACGAGAGGGTAGCCTCCCTCCACCTCCTAACTGTTGTTTGTGCGTATGCACTGAACAGCAGTTTGAAGTACCCACCCTTTTTGGAGTCCCTGGAGGGGTGCTAGAGGGCATACCTTCTGGGGACTCCCTCGTACTGCTGGGAGACTTCAATGCTCACGTGGGCATTGACAGTGAGACCTGGAAGGGCGTGATTGGGAGGAATGGCCCCCCCCCACCAATCTGAACCCAAGTGGTGTTTTGTTATTGGACTTCTGTGCTCATCACGGATTGTCCATAACAAACACCATGTTCAAGCATAGGGGTGTTCATATGTGCAAATGGCACCAGGACACCCTAGGCCTCAGTTCGATAATCGACTTTGTGGTCGTGTCATCGGACTTGCAGCCACTTGTCTTGGACACTCGGGTGAAGAGAGGGGCGGAGCTGTCAACTGATCACCACCTGGTGGTGAGTTGGCTTCGATGGTGGGGGAGGATGCCGGTCAGGCCTGGTAGGCCCAAACATGTTGTGAGGGTCTGCTGGGAATGACTGGCAGAGCCCCCTGTCAGAAGTAGCTTCAACTCCCACCTCCGGCAGAACTTCGACCACATCCCGAGGGAGGTGGGGGACATTGAGTCCGAATGGGCCATGTTCCCTGCCTCTATTGTTGAAGCGGCAGACCGGAGCTGTGGCCGTATGGTGGTCGGTGCCTATCGTGGCGGCAATCCCCGAACCCGTTGGTGGGCACCGGCGGTGAGGGATGCCGTCAAGCTGAAGAAAGAGTCCTACAGGACCCTTTTGTCCTGTGGGACTCTGGAGGCAGCTGATAGGTACCGGCAGGCCAAGCGGAAAGCGGCTTTGGTGGTTGCTGAGGCAACTCGGGAGGAGTTTGGGGAGGCCATGGAGAACGACTTTCGGACGACTTCGAGGAGGTTCTGGTCCACTGTCTGGCGTCTCAGGAGGGGGAAAGCAGTGCAGTATCAGCACTGTGTATGGTGGGGATGGTGTGCTGCTGACCTCGACTCGGGACGTTGTGCGTCGGTTGGGGGAGTACTTCGAAGACCTCCTCAATCCCACTAACATGCCTTCCAATGAGTTAGCAGAGCCTGGGGACTCGGAGGTGGGCTCCCCCATCTCTGGGACTGAGGTCACCGAGGTTGTCAAAAAACTCCTTGGTGGCAGGGCCCCGGGGGTGGATGAGATATGCCCGGAGTTCCTTAAGGCTCTGGATGTTGTAGGGCTGTCTTAGTTGACACGTCTTTGCAACATCGCATGGACATCAGGGACAGTGCCTCTGGATTGGCAGACCGGGGTGGTTAAGAAAGGGGACCAGAGGGTGTGTTCCAACTACAGAGGGATCACACTCCTCAGCCTCCCTGGAAAAGTCTATTCAGGGGTTCTGGAGAGGAGGGTCCATCGGATAGCGAGCCTCGGTTTCAGGAGGAACAGTGTGGTTTTCGTCCTAGTCGTGGAACAGTGGACCAGCTCTACACCCTTAGCAGAGTCCTGGATGGTGCATGGGAGTTCGCCCAACCAGTCTACAGTGTTTTGTGGACTTGGAAAAGTCATTCGACCGTGTCCCTCTGAGAATCTTGTGGGGGGTACTCTGAGAGTATGGGGTACCGGACCCCCTGATAAGGGCTGCTCGGTCCCTGTACGATCGGTGCCAGAGCTTGGTCCGCATTGCCGGCAGTAAGTCGAACCCGTTTCCAGTGAGAGTTGGACTCCGCCAGGGCTGCCCTTTGTCACCAATTCTGTTCATAACTTTTATGGACAGAATTTCTAGGCGCAGCCAGGGCGTTGAGGGGGTCCGGTTTGGTGGACTCAGAATTGGGTCACTGCTTTTTGCAGATGATGTTGTCCTGTTTGCTTCATCAGGCTGTGATCTTCAGCTCTCTCTGGATCGGTTCACAGCTGAGTGTGAAGCGGCTGGGATGGGAATCAGCACCTCCAAATCCGAGACCATGGTCCTCAGCCGGAAAAGGGTGGAGTGCCCTCTCAGGGTTGGGAGCGAGATCCTGCCTCAGGTGGAGGAGTTCAAGTATCTCGGGGTCTTGTTCACGAGTGAGGGAAGAATGGAGTGTGAGATGGACAGGCGGATCGGTGCGGCGTCCACAATGATGCGGGCTCTGCATCGGTCTGTCATGGTGAAAAAGGAGCTGAGCCGCAAGGCAAAGCTCTCAATTTACCAGTCGATCTACGCTCCTACCCTCACCTATGGTCATGAGCTATGGGTAGTGACCGAAAGAACAAGATCACGAATACAAGAGGCTGAATTGAGTTTCCTCTGCAGGGTGTCTGGGCTTTCCCTTAAAGATAGGGTGAGAAGCTCAGTCATCTGCGAGGGGCTCAGAGAAGAGCCGCTGCTCCTCCGCATTGAGAGGAGTCAGATGAGGTGGCTCGGGCATCTGATCAGGATGCCTCCTGGACACCTCCCTGGTGAGGTGTTCCGGGCACGTCCAACCAGGACGAGGCCCCGGGGAAGACCCAGGACACGCTGGAGAGACTATGTCTCCCGGCTGGCCTGGGAACGCCTCGGGATTCTCCCGGAAGAGCTAGAAGAAGTGGCCGGGGAGAGGGAAGTCTGGGTATCTCTGCTCAAGCTGCTGCCCCTGCGACCCAACCTCGCATAAGCGGAAGAGGATGGATGGATGGATGGACAACACAATGCACACACAATATAGTACCCAATTCACCCTCAATTCAGTCTCTTTCTCCTCAGACTTCCTTTTGCTGCCTCTGTCACAAGCACCATCCTTTGCCTCCCAATTCCGGCTCCCTCAAATGGAGTGAGGTGGACTCTCTTATACTTCACCCAGATGTGCTCCAGGTGCTTCCTGATGCTCTTCTGGCAGCACTTCCTGCTGTGGAGGAAGTGCTGCTGTCCAGGGCTCCATAATTGTAGGGGTGCCCCCTGGCGGTGGCCACAGGCCCCAACAGGGATGAGCTTACAAGCTCTGATCCCGTGGCCCTCATGCAGACCAAGACGGCTGCCCTCTTGTGGCCCAGGGGAGGTATTGTCCCTCTCCTGGTCCTTCCAGGCGTCCCGGATGGGCAGGATCCCCAGCTGTCTGCCACAATGTCTTTGTGAGGTTTTCCAGCTGGTGATCAATGCCAGTCCACCAAACATAGCTGCGAGCCAAGTTCTTCATCTTTACCACCCCTAAGTGTCCTTCATGTAGCATCTCAAGGACCTGGGTACGAAGGGTTGGCGGAATTATAACACGTGTGCCCCCACAAAATGCAACCTTGACTTACAGACAGTTGGTCACGTTGTGATGAGTAGGCTGATAAAGTCGCATTGCCCTTGGATGGCCAGCCTTTAACTATCAGTTCATAAACTTTAGAAAGTGTTGGGCCGTAGTGCGTCTCTCGCTGGATGTCAGAGTATGTGACTGGTAATGAGTCTACCTGAGTCATTTGGAACATGTCTACTGTTTCTGCTAGATTCCTGGGGTGTGATAACTCCAATGGAAACCATGACAGTCCGTCAGCATTACCATGATGCTCTATACCTTTGAATGCAATAGTGTAAGAAATAATTCCCATTGTTGAAGTTGTGTAGCAGCCATACCAGGGACACCTTTACATGGATTAAAGATGGATAACCATGGTCAACGTTCAGTCAGCAAGGTAAAATTTCTCCCATATACAGTAAATATTGGTTAAAGTTCTTAACTGCCCAAACCAAACTAAGGGCTTCTCTATCAATTTGTGCATAATTACGCTTTGCAGGACTTAAGGATCTTGAGGCAAAGGCAATCGGCCGTTCCATCCCATCTGTGAAATTATGTGACAATATGGCACCAATACCATAAGGAGAGACATCACATGCAAGCTGGTGTGGCAAGCTGGGGTCATAATGAGTTAGCACATGGTCAGATGTTACAAGAGATTTTGCCTCTTTGTACACATGCTCACAGTCTTTAGTCCAGCACCATGCTGTTTCACTGTGGCAGCAAACTGTTTAAAGGATGCAATACAGTCGAAAGATTTATAAGGAACTTGTGGTAATAATTAACCAGTCCCAAAAATGCCTGCAATTGAGTTATATTTTGGGATTTCAGTTCATTCAGGACTGCTTCAATTTTGTTTTTGCATTTATGTAAGTGTTCTTTATCAATTTGGTGTCACACTTATTTATGTTAGCTTTCAAGCCAAAGTCTACTAATCTGTTTAGGACTTTTCCAAGATTCTCTAGATGCTCCCTGTCATCAGCCCCTGTAACAAGAATGTCATCAAGGTAGCACTTAGTGCCAGGAGTGCCCTGTAAGACTTGTTCTATGGCCTTCTGCCATATGGCCGGTACTGAAGCAACTCCAAAAACCAAACTGGTTTATACTGGTACAGCCCTTTAGTAGTGTTAATAGTCAAATACTGTTTGGATGAGTCCTCTATTTCCATTAGTACATACGCTTGTGCAAGGTCAATTTTTGAAAACTTTTCTCCTCTGCCCAGAAATACAACGATATCTTCTATACGGGGTAAGGGATATTGTTTAATTTTTAACACTGGGTTTGCTGTCACTTTAAAGTCACCACAGATGTGTACAGTTCCATCACCCTTTACGACTGGAATAATTGGTGTCGTCCATTAAGACCATTCCACTTTTGTCACTATGCCTTCCCTTTCTAGTCTTAGCAATTCTGCTTCTACTTTGGGGCCCAGGGCATATGGCACTGCCATTGGCTTGTGAAACCTTGGCACTGCATTATCTTCTAATACAATCTGGGCTTTCATATGTTTTAATGTGCCAATGCCATCCCGAAAAACCTGTGCATGCTGTGAAAGTAACTCTCTAAAAGTGTTATTTATGGACTGGTTGCATGGCTTTGATTGACTGCCAATCCAGTTGTATCTCTTTCAGCCACTCACATCCTAACAGAGGTACACCCCCTTTTTTAATTACATAAAGTGGCAATGTATGTGTTTTCCCTGTATATTTCACATTTACATTAATTGTTCCCAAGGCTGCTATCTTCTCACCAGTATGTTTTTAACATTACATGGGCTGTCTCCAGGATGCAATGTGCAAAATGTTCCTTATAATCCTTATAGCAGATCACTGACAGGGCTGATCCTGTATCCAGCTGTGATGATGTGGGTTCTGCTCCAGGATCCCGTCTCCATTTTGAGAGCACTTGAACCCAACACTGTTGGTAATGTAACCGAATGAGCTGGACAGTGAAGACATCTACAATGAAGCAAGGGGATGGTGCAAAATGTGCAAAATACTTTTATTTACACAACAAAATCACAATGTTCAAAATAACGTTTAGTGCATCACAAAGTCATTAAATAAATAATCCATTAAAAGCAAGTGAAAAAATGTGGAGGTTCAAATCCCATAAATAAATCCATAAAAATGAGGTTAAAAACAATGGCTGGAAGCAGTCCTTTTAAAAACAAAGCCTGGTGCCTTCTTTCTGCTATGTACCAGGGGAGTCACCCTACCTGAAGCTCACCTTCTTCACTTGGCTGATTTGGTGGACTCCCGATCCCTGGCTTCATTTAGCCATCCTCCAGACCGAGACTTGGCTTCCCCCAACGGCCAAGATGCTCACACTAGGGTTCCACTCCAAATCTCCGACTCCCGCTGCCTTTGCTGCGGCAAGCCAACCTTCTCCCGGTCACTCCTTCTCCACACCAGCTCGCAGCAGTAGCGACCATTACAGTCAGCCCCGGGTGTCGGCCAAACACCCTGCTAGGGCTTGCTTCTCCCAGCTGCCTGCAAACATCCGTGAGGCTGCGCTCGCTCTCTCTCACCGGCTCCCTCGCTTCCAGCAGCCTTCTTCCTTAACCTCTGTTACATTTTTCTTTTTTTCCCCACTCCACACTCGCACTCCTATTATATATAATGGATGTGGATCAGGGGTGGCGATTAGTAGCTCCCGTCATCAATTATGAATGCGGATGACTCCTCACCTGTGTACTTAAGTGAGGACCACCTGCAATCACGAAGCACCCAGGAACTGCTCCAGCCACACTACCACGCCCCCTCTTTAAGTCGCGAGTGCGGCAATTATCTATTTAAAAAAACTGTCCACTTCAAGGGACACCCACAAGACTCCTCTGTCGGCCTCTTTAAGTGCATATATATCAAAACAAGCCAGCTTGTTTTCAGAGGGGTCTGATGTGGTAGTACTCATTTTGTGCACGTTTTTATGTTTCTGCCTATTCTTTGCGGACTTTTTATCACGTGGGCGGGTTTTACACATTTTCTAAATATGCCCTGGTTTCTGACATTGACAACACACTTTGTCTTTAAACCAGCACTCAGAAGCATTATGCAACTTTTTCCCACATCTCTAGCAGGGTGCATTTCTCGCATGCGTCACTTCCAATTTATGTGTGTTACACTCTGTCGCGATTTTCTGCTGCAGCTCGAGAGTATCTTTAGCGGCTGTCTCTATTAACACTGCAATGTCTATAGCACGAGACAGGGTTAATGTATGCTCAGTCAATAGTCGTTTTTGTATATTTTCATTTTGCAATCCACACACGAGCCTGTCTCTTAAAGAATCTGACAAGTTTTCTCTGAATTCACAGTGCTCTGTGAGCCTTCTCAGTTCTGCTACGTACTCCATTACAATCTCTGTCTTTGTTTGGTTATGTTTATGAAAGTGAAAACACTCTGCAATTACAAGCGGTTTAGAGTTCAAATGATTTTGTAGGATTTCCAATATTTGGTTGAATGTTTTCTTGGCTGGTTTCGCTGGTGCCATTAAACTGCGAAGCAAGTTGTAGGTTTTAGCACCTATTAAGCTAAGTAACACATCAACTTTCTTTCCTTCACTAATCTCGTTCGCCAGGCAGTACTGTTCTAGTCTTTCAACATATATAGCCCAGTCCTCCACTGAACTATCCAAACTGTCCATTTTCTCCACACAACCAGACACTTTTTTCGTTTGTTTAATTTGTTTCACTCACAGCCCCTCTTTGCATTGCATATCCTGGGTAGCTAGCCTCCTGCAAATGCACCGGTTTTTCGATGCTCGTTTCTCCCCATTGCTTTCTTGAAATAGCTCTCAAATAGCTCCATACAAATTCAATTTTGGTTCAATAGTATGGTGAAAACAAAGGTTCATGTAAACTCTCGTCGCCAGTTGTTGTGTCTTACAACATTCTACCTTATATAAAATTGAGAAACTCTGTGAGGTAACTGCTTTCTATGTTTTATTTTTTATTGTAACTTGTATTCATAAGAGAACTTATATCAATATGCATACTCGCACATAATGGTTAACAGTATACATGCACCATAAAAAGTAGATCAATTAACACAATAAACATAACAAATATCAATATCTGGAACTCTTGATCTGATGAATGGGGCCCTGGTCTGGATGCCAAGCAGGCTGCTCTCTTCAATTCTGGACCCACAATGGTCTTTTGGTGTAAACAGTCACCAGCACAATTGAATTGTTAGCAGCAAGGAACATGTGATCCCTTGGACTGGAATTTGAGGATGTTGTCCAGTAGTCAAATGGTCAATGGCCTGGTCTACAGCTTGATTGCCCCTCTGGTATGGCTTGTTGTTCCTTGGAGTCGGATGATTCATTCTTCTGCAGACCTTTATCATAGCTCACTTTCCAGGTTCAAATTCAAGTGCTGTCATCTACAATGTGCTAGGAAAAACAGCTTTTACTTGCAGGTACAAAGAGTTAAGTTTTGTTCCATAATTGTCAGTATCACAATATTTCATCTGTAATTTTTGAAAGTTACTTATGGATCCCAAAATAATATCTCATGAGGTGTTAGGCATTTTGTGTTGGGGGTACCCCTTATCAAAAATAGCACTAGAGGTAAAAGAGATGGTCATTTTATCCAGTCTCTGCTTGTCTCTTGTTCAAGTGTTTTTAATAGCCAAAAATAAATTCTGTAGGTGGTGAACACAATGCCCACGTTTCCATTCATTGTATCAATTATGTTTGAAAATAGATCCCCAAGTAAATATTTTGCTCTATACTTGAATCTTGTTTGTTCATTGTTGTGGACTCCACTCCATTAAAAGCATATTCATCATATAAAGTAAATCATCACAATATAAAATAAGGTCAATGTTAATATATATATTACAACATATTCCAAGGGAACAGCATTTAGTTGTCTCAAAATATTCAAACCTGTTGGCACATAACCTTTGCTATTATGAAATATAACTGAAAACTAATATAACATAAAGTATTATAATAAACTCCCACATAAACTCTCCCCTTATTGACACTTGTGTTACTATTGCTATTATTATTTTATGTTTAAAGGAAATGTGGTGCAAGATGGTATCGGTCAGTAAGGACCCTAACATTGACCCCATTAATATGATATCTTGATAAAAGCTGAATGTTATAAATCTTCTTCAAATAATATAAATACATTCAGAGATGAGCAACAACAACAAAAGAAAAGAGAAGGTAGAGTTAAAGTTTGGAAGTTATTAGTTAAAGAGCCATGTTTTGTGGATGTTCCTGTAGAAAGTAAGAAAATTCCAAATTATTTCTATTATAATAAAAAAATCTTGGGAAGAGAGATAAGACGTGTCTCAGAGAGACACTTTCATGTTCCGCGAGATGAGACTTTGTGCCAAGAGATTTAACCACGCCAGGGGCCGGAAATAAAAGACAAAGAGTAGATGACCAAGTAGAAGGTCGTAAAGAATTCAAAAACGTTGGTGTGATACACATGCAGAGCAGGTTAGAGATAATGGAAGTACGAAAATTCAAAAGTCTCAAAAAATGATAGTAAAGATTGCATTAGCGCAAGCAAATGGAAATTATTACTTGGTGAAATAACGGAACAGCGAAAAGAGATCAAATATATTGTTCAGATTTAAACTATAAGTCGGAGACTTGTAGATCGTCTAATTCATGTTGCAATCAGGGAAAAGTAGTGTTCTTCCCAATGAAGAGGCCTATCCACGAGAATTAAAAGTTTTGTTGTTTGGTGAAAGTGAAATCCACATATGCGAGCGGCAGAGACATGAAGTATAAACTAGTATAAACTAGCTGCTTAGTATAAACTAAACTAAAACAGTTAAGCTCCATATGCCCTTCTACTATTTTTAATTATAGGATATCATTCAAGTATATGCAGTCGTAGAATTTATATAATTTCCAAAAGCAATTTATTATTTCACTATGTCTAAGGATATCATGGTAGTTCATATAAAATATTTTTGTCATTTCCCACACAAAGACTGCAGTGTATCTTTACTGATAGTTGTATACTGTATTTCCATCCATCCATTTTCCAACCCGCTGAATCCGAACACAGGGTCACGGGGGTCTGCTGGAGCCAATCCCAGCCAACACAGGGCACAAGGCAGGAAACAATCCTGGGCAGGGTGCCAACCCACCGCAGGACACACACAAACACACCCACACACCAAGCACACACTAGGGCCAATTTTTTTTTTGTATACTGTATTTTGAATTGAAAAACTCCTTTTCATATTTAATGTACACAGTCTGTTAGGTACACCACCATTCTCCTGCTGGTTACTTTTTTATTATTGCTCAGCTTGCACATTGCATACTTTATTGTAATCTTATCTGCTCCAAAAAGTGCCTTTAGATGGTGTAGGCTATTAATGAACAGAATGATAAAAAATAAAGACACATGATTTATATGATTTTTACATTTGTGTTCTTTACCATTCTCCAGGTACAAGAGAATAATATTCCAGCATACATATTATCTTTTTTTACTGTTTCCATCTAAAACACATTCTAGGGTACTCACACATACCCCAATGGCACCTAATCACTGAACGTACAATTCAAGAGGCAGTTCCAAATCCCACTTTTGCAGCTAATATCTGGAAAAGTGCAGCACCTGCCAGAAGTGAAAGCGACTGGGGCCTGAATACAACAGTGCCTCACAAAGAACAGGGCGTGGAAATGTTTTCATCTGGCCTCACAAACGCAGCTGATCATCTGTACTGATGCAGAACTGCATTGCACTAATCCCACATATTGCTGTGCAGCCAAGAGAAAGGACATTTCCCTTCCCCTGGCAAAGTTGTCAATTCCCTGTCCCACTGGCATTTACCATGATAATAAAGGAAATCCAAGGTCACTCTCTTCAAAGAGATGAAGTATTTGAAAGATGCTGTTTTACCCCCGGACAGTTGTATGTAGCTGTTTCAGCCACAAGGTACTGTTTGATTAATTCTGTGCAGTGGCACTTTATCAACTGGGTAGTAAAAAACTTAATAATTAAAGGGAAAAATTAAATAACAAAGGTTTACTCCAAGCAAAGCTGCAGTAGTTTCTCTAATGTACTGGCTTTATATTCTCCGACATTTAACTGATAATTAGTGAAATTGTAGGATCAAAGGCTCATTTTCTATTGCCCTTAGTAATTCTCATGGCCAACCTGAGCCATGCTTTGTTCTCAGTGAACTTCAGTCATTTGCACAGCAAGCAGCACAGAAGAAATAATACTTTTACTGAAACTTGAATGCCTTTACACATGTATGTTTTCATTACTGTAATTTTGTTTGCTAATCAGGTTTTGGCAGGGTAATTCTCAAGGGATGACAAGATGGGGAAAACCTTTCATTACTACATAAGCATACATACATGAAAAGGGCAGAGGAGAATTTTGGTGTATGATTATTAATGCTTTAAATTATATTATGACATGAATGAATAGCCCATTGGCACTGTGGTTAGATCTGCTGTTTTGTAGTTCACATGGATGCCCACCTAGAATATAACTCATTTATGACTTAGTCATTTTAAAATTTTTAGACTTACTTTCAAAATAAATTTTAAGTGAGTGTCAATTTTAGTGGGGTTGACTTCTATTCTCATAGGAACATATTTGCAAATCATTATAGAGGTATATTTAAACATACCTCCATATATCAAATGTTGTAAATAGATATCAAAAACATAGCGAAAAGGTGCTAAACATAGTGCAAGGCTTACTAAAAGTCCTGAAAAGCAGGCCAGGACCTTCATTTTCCACCAGAGATATGGCCTTATCTAATGCATAATTTAGAAAAATCTGGTGCAAAAAGTGCAATAATAAATAAAAAAATCAATACATAAATAATTGCCTAAAATCCAGTGGTCCTGGATTGGTCCTTAAAAACAAAAACAAAGTTCAGAGCTTTATACATTCTTTAGCCACAAAGACTTCCTCTTCAAACCACATGGGCTCTCTTCTACTCTAAGCCACATAGGCTCTAAGGCCATGGACACATGCCTCAGGCAAAAACCCAGAATGCCATACTTGCCTCAATCAGCGCTCCAACATTGTCAAGCCACCCAGATTTGCATCCTTCGGCATCTATCACTATCTCTTTCTCTCTCTCACACTCTCTCTCTCTTACCTTAACTTTGATCCTTCCACTTTCTTGCAGATTGTTGAAATTTGTCAATCATTCAAGGTCAATCAGGTCAGGTTGGGAAACATGCACTGGTATAGTGTGTTGCCACAACCACCATCTGACGAAAAAGCTCTGGATCCTGGTTGTCAACCCCCCAGGAGACACGGTCCAGTCCCACCCTCCAGAAATGACCATCAATCCACTACAGCTATCTGTTACATGGGCGTCACTCTTGGCCTCATCCAGCCGCAACAATGAGGATCCTGCGAGCTGGATCACGCTTTGGGAAGTGTGCGACATGACCGTAGTGCTGTAATGACACTCCCTCCCATTACAGTGCTGGTAATGTGCCTCTTTCGGAAATCCATGAACCACCGCTCATTCTACACAAACTCAGACTGGCAGTACTGAAGAATTCTCCAAAGAGACACAGTACAGAAGAAGTCTAGAACCATATAGCAAAATGGGAAGCACCAGTACTCTAAAGACTTGGATCTTTGTCCTTTTGCAAAGATATCAAGAGCGCCGCACACATCCCTTTCCAGTGACCTCATGACCCCCCTTCCCCCCATGCTTTCCCAATCCATCCATTGACTTCATAGGAAGAGGCACCAGAGACATGAATGTTGCTGGCGAGGCAAGTAAACCTCTCGACAAGGTCAACACGCTCTCCACTGCCAGACACACTGCTGATGACTGTACCCAAGAGGTCATTAAAGTCCTGGATCTTGGTTTTCATCCAGGACGCTCTCAAGTCCAGACACTCAGACTCCTCACTCAGTCTCTCGAGAGCCCTGATCAGAGTCTTCATTTGTAGCGATGCTACATGATTAACTTTGTCCTAAATGTATTCTGTGCTGAATTATGTCTTTCGTAGCATTGTCCTGTTTACATGGTCTGTGAAAATATTGTCCCCTGGAAACAAAGGGGGAGGGATAACGTCATGGAACCATGGTCCCTTTGTGATAGTTTGTCCTGTCAATCCCATCATTTGCATCCGGGACATTTAATATTTAAACAGGAGCATGAAAAGAAGGAAAAATCCCGTCTACTACACTGACATTATATCGCAGAGCTAAGAGAGAGCATTGATCGAATCACCTACACCTTCCCCTTCTTGCCACTTTCAACGCCAGGGGTTCCAGGGGTTCCTGATTATGCCGAGATGCTGAGGATAAGAACGGTGAGACAGTTTTTTGTCATTTGGGAGAGCAGCAAGCCATCATTCTCATCCATGTATAATTGCCGTAGGACACTTTTCCAGCTGAACAAGGTTCACAATCACTATTCATACTCCGTGTAACCTTCTGGACTTTTATGTGCGTTTTGTATTTCCGTGTGTCTTATTTGGAAGAAGTACAGCTTGTCGGGGCTAACGTTCCTCACCTTGGCAGGTGGTGTAGGTGAGTGGGTCACAGATCAACTTTGAAAAACACAGAAGTATTGCCTCCACTCTGCACAGCATTCACAGTGCCATTGTACAGGCTGGCCATAATATCCTGCAACTTTTAGGGGATCCCATGAAGTCTCAGGATGTCCCACAGGGCGGCTCGATCAACTGAGTCGATTGCTTTAAAAAAATCTACAAAGCTGCAAATCTCTGTTGATAGACGTGGGTCACTGGACTATAGATGGTGTGTCACATGCTCACAGATTCCTTTAACAAATGCCCCTTATCTGCCCTCATAGCTCTCACAGCCATCCCTCTCAGTTCCCAGTACAAAACCGTTTTGGAAAACCAGAGTTGGAATTGCTCAAGAAAGCAGTCAAAAGCCAGACCAACATAGCAAACTTAGTAGTCATTTCCTTGATCTTCCTCTGTCTCTTGTTCATTGTCTTTTTGGACTTTCTTCTTTTCATTCTCCTTTCCTTTCTTCTTGTCAGTATGTTATATTTCAGCTAGGGTTGCTTCCTTGGCTGGGATTCCATCCCTTGTTGCTTGTCATTCTTGTTCATTTTTGAGTCTTTCATTTATATTAATGTTACTTTTGTTTATTAGTTTCTGTATTCCTTATGCCTGTATTATTTTTCTTGTGTTTTGTGGATAGTGCCCTAAGAGGAGGGATCAGCTGCCCATTACCACAAGGGACTACCCTCAGCCCTATATATGCGGTTCATTCAAATGTGCTTGGGATTGGTGAGTTCCTGGTTTTGTGATTTTTTTCTTGTGCTTTGTTATTTATTGAATTTTTGATCTCTGTGCTACGTATTTTGACTATTGTTTGGATTTTGTTTTCAGATTTTGTTCACCTTGATTTACCTTTGCTGGCAGCTCCTTTTTGCCTTTGTACTCCTCAGGGTTAATTTTTGTGCTACAGAGTATTTTTATTAAATAAAGATCCTGTGTTTTCTATTATTTTAGCCATAGTTTGACTGTGATATTCTCTTCTGGTGGGTATTTTTGGAAGTTTTTGAAACTTTGTGCTTTAGGAATTCTCAAGTATCAATACAGTTTGAAGGCCTGAAATGATTCAAGAAAGTGTTGAGACAAATTTTGTTACTTTCAGTTTTTTAAAGACTTGGTTGGTTTTGATTCTTTTAAGTGGAATAAATTATATAAAATAACAAGTTGTATTGGGCCCATGGTTTTCCCTCTCCCTTATGTTATATTTGAATATTAGGCATCTGGCCTTTTTGAGTATTAGGCCTAAGCCTTCTTTTTAAGGAGTTCAGATCTGTTTTTAAGTTTTAGGCCCTGGCCTCTTTGAAGGATTATGGCCTTTTTGGAAGTAGTGGGTCCTGAATTATAACAGAAAATACTGAAAGCAGTGGGGGTCTTTTTTATGCTGGATGCCTTTGGAGGGCTAAAAACCAAGACATCAAAGGTTGAGAGAGTGGAGTGTAAAGTGGGTTCTAGAGACAAGCAATTCAGATACTGTTAGTGATATCTGATCCAGAGAAGGGAGCCAGGAAGAGAGTCGAAGTCCTCCTGGAACAAAGAGGGCAGCATGCAACCCCAAACTGATAGGCTGTGGCAGAACCTCCTTATGAAACTGCCTTTTTTGGCAACATAAGACTCAAGAGTTTAAGGACATCAGGTACTACTACCATGAGTTGTACCTTTGTGTTTCCAGTATCAAAAATATGGTCACCATTATGCACAATTTTATTCTGCATATAGTGCATATAGCTTCCTTCAGCCAGGACATCCATTCAATCCAAAATATGGAACTTAATTGGAGCAAATTGTTTGTGAGAGGAAGAGGCTAAGATTGAGAGAGATAATCAATCTGATAGAAAGAATTTTTTGAAACTTTCAGATAGGCAAGTGATGAGCCATCACATCCAGCAGAGAAGGTTTAACACCTATTCAAAAAGGCCAAAGATGCTGCAGGGGGTCACTCTCTTCTATTTCTATCATTAGAGTGCACAAAGATATTTCAGAAGAACCATGATGTCAACTCTGCCCTGCTGTTGAAGCCCTGCCACTTCTGGTCCCACTGCATATAAAAAACAAAATCACTGGAAGTTAGGGTTCATTGTGATCCTGAGAATGTAGAAAGTACACCACTTCTCCATGAGTTCATTGTTGGCAGTCTTTAATGATCAGGGAGGTTAGCCTCTATTCATTCTGTTATTTTCAAACAGCATCTTTTTTCTTTTTTATTGGCCTTGGCAATTGAACAGGGAATTCTCATTACAACTTACTTGTCTTTTCTTGTCTTTTGTATTTATGAGATCTAATTAAAACAACCTTACTATACAATAGCTCTCATTTGATGTGCTATTTTTATTATCAATAGAAATGTGTCACATCATGGTATTCATTGGAATAAATGCAATATTCAAGGACAAATTTCTTAATATTTTCAAATATTTTTATGGCATATTTGGTTTCTTTTGTTTTACCCTGGGACAAAGTGCTAATGTGAATTCCAATATTTTTTCTTCTAACACTTCTTTCTTAATTATTTTATTAAAAAGTACACATTTTCATAAACATTGCATTATTCATATTTTGTCCTTTTTCAATGTTGTATTTGATTCTGGGGTTGATGCCACCACAACTGTGTCCTACTTTTCTTATTTTTGTTTAAACCATATATAATTATTGTTACCTGTGCAGTAGTCATTCTATAATTTTACTTTTCTGTCAGCCTTATTTTTATCAGGTTTTATTTTTATCAACATCAGGTAAGTAAATAAGTTTAGTTTTTCCTCGATGCCTGATTAATAAAATGCAGGACTAAAGCCTACTTCAGTCTTTCTCAGCTCTGGTCCTTGGGGACCAATAGGGCTGCTGGTTTTTGCATTAACCATTGTGTTAATCAAACAGCTGCATTTAATTGAGTTTGTTTTAATTAAAAGTCTTGTTTTCAACTCACAGTCTGTCAAGCCTGAATATCCAGAGTTATGTTCTTTACATGAGGAACAAGAAAATAGCAGTTATTCTGCAAAATCTCTTCCAGTTATTTCATTGCTAACCATATAATTTAAAAAAAAAATCACAGAAATGTGAAGAAGCGCAATCACCTGAGGGCAAAGCATTCCATGTGAATGTTTCATTGTTGTTCGCTACCCATTTTGGTTTCAGAATTCAATGATTCAGAAACACTACTGATGTACCCTGCAGTATAAATCTTGCATGCAGTTCACAGCAACAATTTTTATTATTACATTTTATTTATATTATTACTGTCAATGGATACAACTGTGCAAAACTTAGCAAGCTAGTATTATGTAGTATGTATTTATTTGCATATACAATATGGGCTAACACAGTTTTCTTATACATAAGTATTTGCTAGAAATTTGACCATTAAGGTTCTTTAAAACCTAAAGTTAAAGTGCCTCTCTATGTTTTGTAATGCTGGTGTGGTGAGCAGGGGAATGACAGGATGGAAAAGGGGGTTTCTAGCAAGGTCATGGCCCTCACCATTGTTCTCTGTTAAAGAGAAAATTAAGTGCTGGGTAAGACAGCAAATGTTGCCCTCCCAGAAACAAATTGAAAAAAAAGACACTGCCAGGAAGCAGTATGCCTTTTGTGTTTTGTGTGTTTGTGTGTGTGTAGGCAGGGCACCCAGAAATGGTTACAGAGAGAGTCACAAACATCTGTTTTGAAGGTAAAGAAGGGAATGCTTTGTACCTGATAGAGGGTGGTCTCTCCACCCCAGAACAGGAGACTACATTGATGCCACCATGAAAACCTGGATTCCGTAAGACTAGCTGAAGGGTCAGGAGTGCAGGAGCACCAGGGGCTGCTAGAGTCATTTCTAACCTGGCACTCCTGGAGCAAGTATAGAACTGTTTCTAACTTAGGCAGTAGTTGTAGGGCTAGACTGAAAATTACCTCAAGAAGAGGCTGTAAGTTGTCTCTGAGACAGATCTATAGGTAGTATCAAGTTAGAAGACCAAGAAGCTAAACAAAGCTTAAGAAAGGAAGAGACCTCGAGGTCTAAGCAGAGAGAAAGACAGGGACAGGAAGTGAGAAGGGTAGCGCTTAGGAGATATACTTTGGGATTTTAGTGAATTAGTTGTGAGGATGGGTATTTTGATGTTAACAAACAAATGTTCTTCTTTTATATATTTTGGCATCCAATTTGCATAGCTGAAGAAATATTAGTAAGAAATAATTTATTTTATTGCGCCAGTTTAGACACTGTTAAGGGCAATGAAAAGTCAAAGGCAGTCATCTCAATAGCTTCTATTAATGTGGTCCCATCGTGTCTCAATGGAAATTGTCTTCCAGTAGTCTGAGGCGATATGTGACATTCCGTTTTGGAGCTGCATCACAGTGGATGGTATTGCAAGACTATGTTATTGAAATTTGAAAGTTATTCACTCTCTAGTAGCAGTTATTGATGTAACAAACATGGATCCCTTACGCATACTTTATGCATGCCATTTTGTTATGCAAAGTGAACCACTGATTCTATTCAAATGAATATTAAAAAAAAAGTGTATTGGAGCTGTGTACCACATTTTGAATGTGTCAATGTAAAGTGCACTGTATAAAAAGTACATTTTGTTGTGTTGAATAATTTGGAAGGGAAGAAACATATAGTAGAGGGGATCCTCAAAAGTGCAAACCATCAAAAATAAATTAAAACACGGATAAAGAAAGAGTAAAAGTCGATGTGACAATAAGGATCATCTTAAGTATTTGAATACAGAATAAACAAATACTATCAAAGAAGTGAGAATTTTACTGACAACAAGCATCATATTATGGGCTGGGAAGACTCAATATATTATAAATTGTAGAAATGTTTGAAGACTATACAAACTGTATAATTAAATGATATCTAGCCATTTATCCATTTTCTTCTTTTTTTAATTCAGTTTTATTAACTTCCAGAAATATGCAATAGAAAAGAAGACTGTAATAAAAAAGTCACTTAATCAGAAACACAATTAATCCCATCTATCACAGAAACAGTTGATATTTGTTATTAAACCATACTAAAATCTCCACCTTTACCTAAAACAGAGAGATAATTAGCAATCAAAAGGCTCTAATATTATTTAAAATAATAGCTGTATAGCAGAGACCCTGGCAGGAGCCCAGCACACTGATTCTAGAACAATATTAATGGATTCTTTGTAATTTCTGAAAAAATACAATGAATGGTTTCATGCAAAGAAAATTAGATCATTTCCTAGTTTTAAATAATGCATCATTTTCTCATTGAGTTATGGAGGGTGCATTACGATTCTTTCAATTGAGCCGGATTAGTCGATGTGCTAACAATGTTGTGTAGAAAATCATGGTGAGTTTATCACTAGAAAGTTAATCCCCTCCAAAATAACTCGAAACACTGCTGTAAGAGGATTTGGAATGATCAAAAATCCTACAGTATATTATCTGATGGATAAGAAAATATCTTTGCTCAAAATAATTTGGGTTTTTTTCGTAAAACATAGCAAACTAGCAAGTCGAGAGCTATCTGGCAAAGTTCAAAGTTAGGGTCCAATCCCTGATATATTACAGATAATTTTAATTTGGAGAGTTGTATTCACTGTTCATTTTTCAGCTAAATTACCACATTCTGCTCAGTTTCATGAAGAATGAATGACAGAGTGGTCTCTTCCCAATGTTGCTTAAACTGGTTTAGCATTGAGCACCATGACATTAATTGATAAGTTCTGTAAATGCTACCAGATGTTCTTCTCATTACAAATATACAGTAAATATTTTTGAGTATTAGCAAAGGTTGAAGATTAGGGTAGTTAGGCATTTTTTTTCAAAGTTTCTAACTTGTAAATAGATAAATGTCTTTTGAGGGAATTCCATATTTACAACAGAACTGATCAAAAAGTACAAACACATTATCAATATAAAGAATAATAAAAGTTGTGATACCTATTACTTCCAAAAAATAAATACTGTGAAATAGAGGATTTGCTGTTGTTTTTGATTTTTCAAAAATCTTTATGGGGACAGATTTTTAAAATTTACAGAGAGCATTTCTGACAAACCCAGCCTAATCTTCTTTGTTTGCACTTACTGAAAGAAATATCAGTACAATCAGACTAATCAGGGATATTTTTAAAATAATGACTAATGATTGAGTAAAGCTTATTTATTCAGTCACAAACACACACACGCTCACACACACGCACACCCACGCACCCCAACCATACACTATGGCCAATTTAGTATCTGACATTTTGTTTATTCTGCTTGGAACTTATTGTTTACATCATTTTACTCCCTTTCCTCCCATTTGCTTTGACTGATTCAAAATTATACGGACTTAGGGTGCAAGCCAAGAACCATTGGGCACTAACCCAATGCTAAGCAAATTCATGTATTCACTACAATCACTGTAACTTTACAAATTTAGAGTTGTCTATTAATCTAACCTACATACCTATGATATGTGGAAGGAAAAATGGAGCACATGGTAGAAATCCATTTCTGATGCAGGGAGAACTGACATTAACACATAGGACACTTGAGACATGACCTGTTTAACTGAGGTAAAGTGCCAGATGTCAAAAAATGTATTTAAATCAAAAGGAAAATGGAGTTTAATATTATTTGTTTCAAAGCAGCAGGAAAAAGTCAAAACCACCATCACAGTTTAATGGCCATTTTACAGGTTTACCAGGTTTGCAATATGCCCAGCAAATCTTTTCTTCCACCTTCAACAGTTCTGGGTGTCCTTTGAAGAGAAATGTATTCTTTGATGTCATCTGCTACGACTACCAACCAGAAAAGGCTACAAGGAGAGTCACCAAAATAAGAGAAGAAGGTCAAAAAGAAAAACACTTCCTGCTTCATTGAGTGTCTTCTTCTTCCTTAGGTCCATCACTGTGCTTGTCTTCACCCAGTCATCCTCATCTTTCACTCTTTATGTTGTGGCCCACCAGGCTGGCACCACTAGCCTAACCTGACACAGACAAGTGTGGGACACAAGTTCAAAGCACACAGGTTTTATTTTTTCTTTTTCTCATGGAAACTCCTTCCCCGTTTCCCACAGACACAACACAGTCCAAAACACAGCACACAAAACTCTTTCTCTTTACTCATTTCTCCTCCATTCCTTGGGTCAAGCTTCTTCGCTCCTCCTCCCGACTCTGGCTCCCTGAGTAGTGGCTGCTGGCTCATTTTATTAGGCATCCGGAAGTGCTCCAGGTGCTTGCTTACTCATTTCTGGCAGTACTTCCAGGTGTGGTGGAATTACTGCCCATATGGCCCAGCAGCTCCTGCTGTAGCACCCCCTGGCAGCTCCTGCAGATTCCAACAGGGCTGCACCAAACTCCTACTCCCATGAAGCCTTGTGGGAGTCCGAGGTACCACTGCAACCCAGGGGGGTTCCCATCAAGCATCCCAGGGGAGGTAATGCTTGGAGGCGTCCCGGCCGCACGTTACAATGTCCAGAAACAAAATGTAGTCTGTTACTCTACAGCATAACACTGAGCATCCACATCAAGGTTTTCTCACCACTTGGCATCTGTATTTCTGCCGCTCTAAGACACTCCACACATCCATCTTAATGTTCTCATCTCTGTTCTTTCCAGCTTTGCTTCATGTTCTGCTTTCATCGGCCACGTTGAGCTCCCATGCAGCTTTCATTAATTTTTCACTTCAATGCCAGAGAGGTTAATTTTGAAGTCAGAATAGGGGACAGCTCCTGGAATCTCTTCTGTGCGCTTCACACCTTTACTACTCACCGTCTTGTCTGCATAATGCAGCATAAAGAATACTAAGAAAAAAACTCAGCCCTTTCTAATAGTAAATTTTAAAGCTGATTTTTTTTAGTTTTAAAGTCTTAATGCCTAAAGAGTTTCAGTCCAAGCTGCGGCCTAAGCTACATTTATGCTTGTCTGCTTGCCCTGCCCATATTATGTTAGAAAACAGCCGAATGGCCGCATTGAGTTTTTATGCTTCTCAGGTGTGGTACTTGCACTTGCTGCATCAACTGACAGTTTATGACTTTTTATATGAAAATATGGCTTTTAGTTAACTTTATCTTGAATATATTGCTGTATTACTCTGCCTTACTTGTCATTTTTAACCTTTTTATGTGTCATCTTTGCAACACTTACACTATATGTATGTAAATCTGGACAAAGATAAATAAACAAAGTTCCATATCAATCAAGAACTGCCTGTTTTTCTTTCTAGCCTTTCCTTAAGATATTAAAAGGATGACTGATATGAAAAAATGCACATATACTGCTTCAAAATGTTTTAACTTATTATTAAATAAAGATAATGATGGAAGCAAATGTTTTCTAATTTCAGTCTTAATCAAGTAGAATATTATATTTTGTATTCAGATAAGTCATTTGAATGCCTTGTAAGATTCCATACTTCTTTTTCAGAGCCTTCCATGCCACTCTGCACCTTAACGTTGGCAAAATTGCCTATGAACACAATACCTGTAATATTTTGCATCCAGCTCTTGGCAGCAAAAAAAAAAAAAACTAATAAGAAAAAAGCCTAAAACAATTTGTCTTTCACAGCATGAAGGATGGCCTTAAAACTTGATGACATGTGAAAAACATAAAGCGTGAATTAATGATTGGTTAAAACAAGCCAAGCCTGTCATTTCACAATTAAAGAAACATTTGTATTGATTGTGTCAACTGTAATCATTTATAAATATAAACTAAACATTGCTTATCAATGTGGCAAGTGTTGGGACTCCTACTGTGTTTCATTCCCCCACTAAGACATGACAGATTTATAAGGGATTTCAATTGCAAATATGTTTTCTAATATTGTAAAATGCCAGCTACTTGTTAGCAGCAATTGATTTGCAGCACTTTATTTTCACTGCATGACTCTTTCCCTGTTCCCAATGTTGTTCCCACTATATGTGTACTGGCTAACAAAGATTCACTTTTGTTTACAAGAGCAAATCAGGCAGAAGCACTAATTGTTACAGTGAAGTCATTTTCAAATTTTGTCATGTTTTGAAACTTATGACATGGTTTGTAGATATCTTTTTTATCAAACCTACTATGAGTGGTAACACCGAATTGGCCCAGTGATGATCACTCTGTGTTAGTTTGTTCTGCAATGTGCTGTGCTAGAATTCCATCAATGGTTGGTCCTTGCCTTGTTCCAAGTCCTGCAAGTCTGTAACCATTTGCTGGAAAAGAAAGTGTGTGTGTTTGTTTTAGGGGTATTGGGTGCTGGGGTTGATTGGTTTGCACGTTTTGAGGGATATATTAAGCATTTTGTTACATATTCCGGTTTGTAATTGATACATTTCTTAAATGTTTTGTGTAAACTTGGAGGAAACTGCAATACGGAGCATATTATAAAATCATACAAAAAGGCTTTAGTAATTAGAGGAAGGCCTAAGAGAAGGTTTATGGATGTGGTGAGAGAGGACATGCAGGTGGTGGGTGTAACAGAGCAAGATGCAGAAGACAGGACGATATGGAAGAAAATAATCCGCTGTGGCAACTCCTAACAGGAGCAGCCGAAAGAAGAAGAATTATACTTTCTCTGATGATTTTCATGTGTTTGCACCTCAACGAAAATGAACTGAGAATTAAAGGTAAAGTGGTATTTTTGCTTTACACCATCCCCTGAAATGTCAACAGTTTCATTGAATGACCAATACCCTACTTGGTTAGACTAGCCGAATACAAGTCAGAGAACACTTCAGATTCCAATGGCAGGCCTCTGACCTTGGTAGCTTTTAGTAATAAGCATGTCTCGTGTGAACAGTATGCAGAGGATTTTGCAGCATCGTGAGTGAGCTTGGTGCAATTTATGGGCATTGTCAACAGGGCCCTTATCTGGAGGCTTATCTTGGGATGGCTTTACACTCGGGCTTTAAGTTATATACAGTGGAACCCCGGTTTACAAGCAGCTCGGTATACGAGTAATTCGGTTTACGAGCTGCAATCCGAGCAAAATTTCTGCCCGGTGTACGAGGCTTGCCCGTTTTACGAGCCGAGCTCCAAAACGTCACTGCTAGTTTCCGCTTCGCCTTTCTTACCCGGAAACCTCTACCCCTTCTACCCAGAGCCATATCATACATATTGGGCATTAACCATGTCTTCAAAGAAGGTAGGAAGTGGAAAGGACAGCAGCAAGAAGAAAAGGATGCTGTCAGTTGAGTTGAAGCAGGAAATTATAGAAAAGCATGAGAGAGGTGTGCGTGTGATGGAACTCGCCAAAATTTACGACCGCAGTACGTCCACGATATGCACAATACTAAAGCAAAAGGAGACCATAAAGAGTGTAAAAGTAGCAAAAGGCATGACCGTAATTACACAGCAAAGGTCGGCTATCCACGAACAAATGGAAAACCTGCTGTTATTGTGGATAAAAGAGAAAGAGTTGGCAGGAGATATACTTACTGAAACAGTCATAAGCGAGAAAGCTCGCATCATTTACAATGACCTGAAGCAGAAAGAACCATCCACATCTATGGATGTAGTAGAACCAGAATTCAAGGCTAGTCATGGATGGTTCGACAGATTTAAGAAGCGATCAGGCATTCACTCTGTCGTAAGACATGGCGAGGCAGCAAGTGCAGACCAGAAGGCAGCTGGCGAGTTCATCACACGTTTCGCGCAGCTCATCGAGGTAGAATGTTACATCCCCCAGCAAGTTTTTAATTGCGACGAGACGGGGCTTTTTTGGAAGAAAATGCCCCGTAGGACGTACATCACAGCAGAGGAGACGAAGATGCCAGGACATAAGCCGATGAAGGACCGCCTCACCCTTGCATTGTGTGCAAAAGCTAGCGGTGACTTTAAAGTGAAGCCACTGCTAGTCTATCATTCAGAGAATCCTCGAGCCTTTAAGACTCACAGGATTCTTAAAGAAAAACTGCAAGTGATGTGGCGCGCCAATCCAAAGGCATGGGTTACGCGGCAGTTCTTCATCGACTGGGTAAATCTCTGCTTTGGACCTGCGGTGAAGAAGTATCTTCAAGAAAACAAACTGCCTCTGCAAGCGTTACTCGTCCTCGACAATGCTCCAGCCCACCCGCCCGGTCTCCAAGACAACATCCGGGAAGAATATCAATTCATAAAAGTCCTCTACCTCCCACCCAACACGACTTCAATCCTGCAACCGATGGATCAGCAGGTCATTTCCAATTTCAAAAAGCTCTACACAAAGCATCTGTTCAAACGATGCTTCGATGTGACAGAAAATACGGAGCTAACACTCCGAGAGTTTTGGAAAGAACATTTCAACATCGTGCAATGCCTACGCATGATTGACCTGGCGTGGAAAGAAGTGACCAGAAGAACACTGAATTCTGCATGGAAGAAGTTATGGCCTGATGCGGTTGCAGCGAGGGACTTTGAAGGATTTGGTCTTGATACCGAGACCGAGATCGAGACCGAGACCAAGACCAACGTGCCCGACGTAGATCCAGTGCATGAAATCGTGTCCCTCGGCAAGTCGATGGGTCTGCAGGTTGACGAGGGTGATATCAACGAGCTTGTCGAGGAACATGAGGAGGAACTCTCAACACAGGAGTTGCTTGAGCTGCAGGACATGCAACGTACAGAGGCTCTGCAAGAGATCAGCGGTAGTGAGGAGGAAGTCGAGACAGAGAAAATTTCGACAAGTGAAATTAAAGAAGTGCTGGGAATGTGGGAGAAGGTTACAAGTTTCATTGAAAAGAAACATCCAGAAAAAGTTGCAACTAGTCGTTCTGCAGCAAATTATGATGACACCTGCTTGGCTCACTTCCGTAAGCTTTTAAAAAGCAGGCAAAAGCAAACGTCGTTGCATAGGTATCTTTGTACTAAAACTGAAACTGCTATAAGTGAAGGTGCCGAAAGTGCAGCCAAAACGGCAAAAACAGATGATTAGCATAAAAAAAAAATCATACGTACGTAATGTTAAGTGTTAGGCTAAGTTTAAAGTTAAGAAAGTTTATTTTTTTACAATTCATGTACGTACGTACAGTTAAGAAAGTTCAATTTTAGTTTTTTTTGATATGAAGGTGCCGAAAATGCAGCCAGTCCTCCCTCCCTCCCTCCTCCCTCCCTCCTTCCTCAGCAACTCTCCGTTATCTGCCGCCAAGGTAAGATTACATTTTCTTAAGTTGGTTTATCTTTTATTTAACTATATTTACTAATACAGTATTTTGATGTTTGTTTCTTATTTAAAAACATGTTTTTTTTCCATTATTTATGATATTTTGGGGACTTTTTGGGAGGGCTGGAACGGATTAATCTCATTTCCATTATTTTAAATGGGGGAAAATTTGTTCGGTTTACGAGCAGATCGGGTTACGACCTCGGTTCTGGAACGGATTAAACTCGTAACCTGGGGTTCCACTGTATTTGTATGGTATAGCAGGTAAGGTCATTAGTGACTTCCTTATCGGTTAAGTGGATTATGTTTTATGTGTAAACTTACACCCCAAACTGAACAGGCAGAATTCATCTGAAGTGTACAGTGATGCACAGTCTGTAATAATAATATGTAAAATTCCACCACAAGCAATATTAGCTTTGATCTTCTATATTTTGTTCTGGATATTGTTATGTACAGTCCTGAAAGGACATTTCCCAGAAATTCAAAACACAGTCTGCAGTGGCAAGATAGTCCATAATTATAAATAGTTTTGTGTGCATTGTCAGCCATGGTCTGTGCAAAAATGCATTTAAGTATTTCATTTCTATTTGGAATTTAAAGATAAACACATTTTATTGTTTCCGATGAAGGTCTTCATGTGCTTTTTTATTGAATGCCATTGCACATCCTTGCAAAATGCCCGTAGATTCCCATGTGTGGATTGACATATGCTCATAATGTTAGCTGTCAGTAAATCAGCTCTTTCACCCCTGAAGGCAATCTCCTTCACATTGTATAATACTACCTAGCTGTACAGTGTGTTATACTTGTTTTCCTGTCATTCTCTTTATTATGATCCTTTCTTATGTCAAGCAACAATCTGTCATTCTCAGTCACTTTTTTCATACCACTTTGAGCTTGTCCTCTGATATGGGTAGGTACTGTACCATATAAATGCTCTCAATTTCAGTTTGCACTGATCCTTCCAGTATGCTTTTAGATAAATATGTTTGGCTTAGTGTGTCAGCTAACAGCATATTCTTCCTTGTCAGAGATTTGATAGTAAAATCTGTAGGTGGAGCACCATCCGCTGTTTTTTTTTTCAGCGCACTCAACAAAGGCTTTTGACAACTAATTCATTTTAATGTATACCCAAGCAGATGCACATAAGCATGTTGTTTAGATGCTTAAGCATCTTCTTACCACTAAATATAAAGGGAGACATTGGTTTCTCATTTCAGATTTGGAAAATACATGAAAAATGTAAAACTTAAAATCTACATAATCAATGCTGGTTTCTGGGGCTACCCATTGTGCCCATTTACTCCTGCATCCCTGTATTAGATTATATAGGCTATGAACACTGGGTGACCTCAGAGTAAGGAGATACAGCATAATAGGAAAGCATCTCATGAAATATCACCAAATTATGTATATATAACAGTTGCTATGTAACAATATAAAACCACAGTTCTTTTTCAATTTGTTTTATTTTTCTTCAGATATCCACTAATGGAGGCTTTCTGTTTCTGGCTTTACTTACAATGGTCACAAGCATTAGTTTAACTTTTTTTTCCTTTATTTTCTTCAAGTTTGCTACCACTGGGCTTCCATAAGAAAATCCTATATCATGTATAATCCACACATAAATTGGCACAATGAAATGGGTCATATTATTTCAGTTTTTACAATGATGAGTAAACTACAGGGTCAGTTTAATGCCCTGTTTACCCTTTGAAACAAACATATTTTGGACTAAATGTTTGCCGAGACCATCTGACAATTTTTGATTCTGCTCCTGAATCTCTAGTTTCCAATGCTTTTATTGAGAGAACAGCTTCAATGACATTACTTTCCATAATATAATTTTTCCTTTGAGACAAGGTGGGAATCCAAGAAGTTAAAAGGTAGGTCCCAAAAACTCCAGCAAGTGGCACACATCCAAAATATGTTGTTAAGTATTGAGAATCCATCTGCTGTTTCTGTTGGATTACATTACACACTAACTATAATATTCATAATGTTTGTAACATGCATTCAGCAATAAAGTCTCTGACTGCAATTGTTTACAATGTTGAATAAGTAAAAAAGAAATACTTGTATCAATGTACTAAATAAACCCAAAAGGAAATGTAATTACTCAAATGTGGCTTGCCCCTTGTCTTGGCTGTACAGGCAGGATTCCCCTATAATTCCTAACTACAGTACTGTGTATTGCCCTATATATGACGTTTGGGTGAAATGTTTAATCTACCATCTCAAGATTCATGTGCCTTCTATTTATTGCTATAGTTTAGCATCCAGTGTGAGACTGTGGCAGTTTGATATAAAAGAAGATATTTCTTAGGTCTAAACTTCTAATTGTAAACTGTAGCCATGAAAAGACAAAGCAAAGTTTATAGTATGTCAGATCAACACATTTAAAACCAAAGTATTTTTTGAAGACCATGCACTGCTTGCAGTTGACCCTTTTCATGACTCAATCCACACTCACAGGTCACTTGGCAAAGTTAGCATCTACATTTTTATATAAATGCATCCAATCTGAACACCTTCTCTGTCTTTGAATCCTTTCTCAAAAAACCTTGATCAACTGATGCTTAAATTGTGTTAGGAAACAAAGCTGCTCAGTGACACATATCCGATTACACTATTCTGTCCAGAGTCAGCTATTCCTGTCTAGTGTACATTTTATAGCACTTAGGTTAGACAATTTTGCTTTTTCTTTTAGCTAAGCTGTGGATACTGGCAGTGTGACAGTATCCATTTTCTGTACCATTGATGCACAATCAAATTTGTACATTTGCTCCCAGGAAATACTGGAATATATACATCAGTGTTGACTATGACATTGATGGTCAACAAAAACTTATGAATCACTAGGTGTTGAATATTATGTCCTAAGAAAAGATAATTACTTCTTCCCTATTTATTGAGAGGCAGTTCTTGCTTCCTTTATATATAGGTGATTTTATTGCTCAACCAGAGCTCCATTCCTGGACTCTGCGTTTTTGTTGACTTTATTTATTTTGCTGTTTCAATTGATTGTTTTAGGCTATTATTTCATGCAATTCCTGTGCTTTATAATTTTTATTTAATATGTTTTGGGTTTGTAATTAATGGGCGGAGTGGTGGCTCTGAGGCTAAGGATCTGCGCTGCTATCCGGAAGGTTGCCGGTTCGAATCCCCGTCACTGCCAAAAGAGATCCTACTCTGCTGGGCCCTTGAGCAAGGCCCTTAACCTGTAATTGCTCCAGGAGCGCTGTACAATGGCTGACCCTGCGCTCTGACCCCAAGGGGTATGCGAAAAACTAACAAACACTGTTGTAAGTCACTCTGGATAAGAGCGTCTGCTAAATGATGTAAATGTAATTATTGTATTTTTATGTGTGATGCTTTTATTGATTCTTTTGTAAATGTTCTTTGTTTCTTGTATATCAACTCTAACACATAATCAGGGCACTAGCCTTGGCCTTACATAGGCCTGTGTTGCCTCAAAACGTTTGCTGAGGCATTGATTTATTTTGGGATTACTTTCTTAAATAGTTTTTTGTAATTATTTCAATTTTTTAATGCTCTTTTTATTTAGTTTTTGATGGTTGATTTGAATAAATGTTTTTTTTGCCCTTTTTAGTCAGAGGTTTCACTTTTCCTCTCTGCTGTTTTAAATTTCTGAGCTTGGTTTTTGCATGCGTGCAGGCCGCAATCATGGTTTACTGAATGTTTGGAGTCTTTCTTTAAAGGTGAAGTATTTCTAGAATTTCATGCCAGCCCTTTCTCATAACAGGTGGAATATAGATTAGCCAAATACTGCATACAGGCAACCAAGAAAGATTAGATAGATAGATAGATAGATAGATAGATAGATAGATAGATAGATAGATAGATAGATAGATACTTTATTAATCCCAAGGGGAAATTCACATACTCCGGCAGCAGCATACTGATAAAGACAATATTAAATTAAAGAGTGATAACAATGCAGGTATACAGACAGACAATATTTTTGTATAATGTTAATGTTTACCCCCCGGGTGGAAATGAAGATTCGCATAGTGTGGGGGAGGAACGATCTGCTTACAGGTTATGCTGTATGTACAATCATTAGCACCCATTTTAAAACAATAGTGCAGCTTGAGAGTCATCTTTTGTGAGTGTTCCTGACTTTTTATAATTATTTATTTTTCATCAGCACTTTATATGTTCTAAATAAATTTAAAATTAAAATGTTCCAGTGCATTTATCTATTTAATTCATTTATTCCTGTTTCAATATGTTTCATATTTTGTTCTGGCTTAACTTAAAAATCAGTTAAAACAATAGATCTCACTTCTGTTCCGACTTGTTGCTACTAAGTTCATATGCTACAGATCACAGACTTGAATTACATGCATTGTAAGTAGAATTGGGAAAGGTAGCCAAATGAGTTGGATATACTCAAGCTTATTTATGAAGCTTTTTGTCCAGAGTTCACTGGAATTCAGAATGGAGAACCTATGCTGTGAAAATGTGCTAGATGCAGTTTGGAAGGCTTAATAAGAACAGTATGGAAAGAAAGTGTTTAATGTGTTTTAAGTACTGGATGTTGCTAGAAAAGGATTTATAACAATTGTTCACAATAAAATTACACAAAGTATAATCTAATGTGGCAGGAGGCTGGGGACCAGACCCAGCTGGGACACCTGGAAGGAATGGAAGGTATCTATACATCCCCCGGGCCACGAGGGGGCAACTGCCCTGGATAGAAAAGGGGACCACGGGGAAGTAGCAGGGAGGCTCAAACCCGTGGGGGCCTGTGGCTACTGCCAGGGGGTGCCCCAAGCCTCATAAAGCCCGGGAGATCTACACTACCACCACACCTGGGAAGGTGGAGGAAGGACATTCCAGCAACGCCCGGAGTGCTTCCGGGTGCTCATGCGGCACTTCCAGCACCAGGAAGTGCTGCCGGAAGAACGTCAGCAAGCATCTGGAGCACTTCCAAGTGACTATAAAGGGGGCTGCCTTCCTACAGTCAAGGAGCGAGAGTCGGGAGCTGGGGGTGGATGAAGCTCCAGCGACAGGAGGAAAGAAGGCGGCACATGGACATTTGAGATGCCTGTGTTTACGGGTGTTTGGTGCGGGAGCACTGTGTGCTGTGCGGGACTGTGTTGGGATTATGGAAGAAAATAAACGTGTGTTTTATAACCTTGCTGGTGTTAGTCTGATGGTGTTTGGGCGACCTCTCACACTAACCAGGTAAGTATAATTAACTCTTCATTTGTTACTAGCTCTTTTACCTGCCAAAGCCAAGCAATAGAATAAATTTAAAAATATTTGGTATCTCTTGCCTCACAGTTTTCCTCCTATGCCTTTCTTCAGTATCCTCATGTGTCTCAACCACTCTTGAACTATAATAATAATAATAATTCTTTAAATTTATATAGTGCTTTTCTCATTACTCAAAGTGCTCAGCAATTGCAATTGCACTTTCTCACTTAAGTGTGTTCCTTTAAAGCCTGTTTCTCAGAATCTGTCATTTTCAGGTGCCTTGCTCACTTCCTGTGTGCTTTTTGACTACCATTAATGATAGATCCACTTCCATTATTGGTCATGAAAACATCATTTGTATTCTCTTGAATACTTCCTGTCCTTCAAGGCAACTCTCAGCATTCCTCCTTCACAATTCCCTCAGTTTCAGTGTGTGTCTCAATCTCTCTTACCTGTTACTTCCTCTCTTGGTCATATGTGATTGAGCAGCCAAAGCAAGACCCAGACCAAAATTAAACTGACCAATCAGACTGCTAAGCTAATGGGGGGTTAGACACACACACACAGTAGCATTTTATTATATTTTAGAAGCAGATATACAGAATATTGACCTTACCCATTGTATGCTGTAAAAGAAACACTTTGGCCATTATTTGACATAATTGCTGGTGACATGGTAAAATTTCTAAATATTATTTATGTAGCAGTAAACACTTCTATCTAACAGCTCTTTGCACCTGGCACAGTCAAAATTTGTATGGAGACTGCCTATTCTGTTCAAGTCTATTAATTATTTTTCCCTTGTATCCCAAAACATACATTTTAAAGTCGGTGATAACTTTACATTATTAAATATGAGTGAGTTTATGCTAGCTTTTTGTGACTGACCGGCATCCAGTCTGAAGCTGTTAAATGCCTTGTACCTGATAATACTGGGGTTGACTTCTCACAATCCTGTAATGGAGAAAGCAGATATGGAAATTCCATGTATTCAACCTGTACCAATGGCATCAGATTGAAAAGTGTACAAATCCATCACAAAGGATATTTCTTTATATTGATGACTCCTAAAATTACACATTCAACCTGATTCTCACATGTTTGAGGTTGTGACAGTGCAGATTGACTCAACACTCCGTGTTGCTTTAGGGAGCCTCTTGAACCTGCTACCGCAGATAACATACCCGACAATGAGCCAGCAGATGAGGACACACACACATAGCAAAGGATAAGTGAAATAGTGTTGGTGCTTTTATTAAAAACAATCCAAAAAACAGTGTCCAAAACAGGGCAGTGTTCAAAAATGTTAAAGAAATAATCCTATAAAAACGAGTGTCATTGTGGAGGTTAAAATCCAATAATATCCTTATAAACGAGGTTAAAAAAACAATGCAGGAAGCTGGTCCTTAAAACTCCCCTGTGTAACTCTCCTTAGCTTTACCCCAGACAGGTCCTTGAAGCCAAGGAGATGCCTAATCAGCAGTTCAGCTGACCTTCTGTACTGCTCCTAGTCTCAGGCTCCTGCTGTTGTCTATGGTTCTGGCAGGGCACCACACCAAGCCTCTGATTCCTGCTGCCAGGCTCGCACCCCCGTGGTTCATGACTCCACCGATAGGACTCGTCACTGAGCCTTCCAATACCCCTGTAGCTCCCACTACCTTTCTTCTGGCCATATGCGGAATCATTCCAACTCCTAGATCACGCAGCTGGAGTGGCTTCCTTCCGCCCCTGACTGGCAGCCGCATGCTCCTTTTGGGACGTCATCCTGGCAGCCTGCCTTCTCTCCCTCTCTTGTTCACTCACTCACTCACTCTGGCTGTCTCTGTCTCCTGCCTTCTTCTCTCCTTCCTTTAACCTTCTTTTCTCCCAATCTGTCTCTTTCTTTTTGCTCTCATCCTGATCGGTCTTCCTTTCATTTTTTTCTCCAGGCCGGGTGCAGCGTCTCAATCACGCACCACAGAAAGTTGATAAAGCAATCAAGCGACTGCACCTTCACATGCAGGTGCATCTCGTCCCAATTACCTCACCAACCTTCCACAGCTGCACAAGCATGCACACCCATGGAGACTGAGCCAGCCAATCAATTATTTATTTGTTTTTAAATGGGCTGCTAATTTCCCAACTGTGGACCCGCTATTTCACAGAGGTACATGGAAAATGGAGTACAAGAAAGTCTGTACAGATAAGGGAGAACATGCAAATTACACTATAACAGGAACAAGGTTGAGATTTAAAAAAAAAAATGTCACTTTGGCTTCATAGTTGTAAATAGGGCTAGGTATTGGTAAATATATTCCAATCCATTTTGACTCTGATTCACTATGTTTCAATCTGATTTCTGCTCAATCCAATTTTATATTGGTTTATATTGGTTCATAGTAAGAGAATGTCACACACATGCGCATGGGAAGCAGCTAAAGGGCTTAAAATAAGGTCATTCCACCCCAGGCCAGGGGGTGGCAGAGTGCAATAATCGTTTCTGTTTTATCCCTGCAGACCAAACACAGGAAATTCTGCCTGGACCCGATGACGTCACCTCCGTTTCCGGGCCCGATGACATCACTTTCCTGATCGACCTTAAAAATCCTCCATCTTCCTTCTGTTAGTCAGTTCTGTTTTGGACTTGCATCTGTAAACAACATTACATCTAATTGCCTATTTTGCAGCCTCATTTCAAATATACGGGTGGCTGCCCCAAACCTTTTCCCTGTGTCAAGGCGTATTCTTGAAACAAGATACGCACATACATAAGATCATGTCTCAAGAGAATTAATGTTGCAAACTCTTTAGTTTATGAGTCTCTTTTGTATTACAATAATAATATTACAATAATATATTCTGTACTGCCAAAAAGCACTAGTAATACAATAAAAATGCAGATCTCAACATTACTTTTTTATTAAACAAATTTAGTATCTCACTATGAAATAATACTTAATGTATGCAAAGTGTACTGAAACTAAAATGAGTGTCACTTTGTTCCTATATAAAATTTGTCTAAAGATACAGAGGAAGCTTATTTGAAATAGTACTTTTGTAAAAGGTAACTTAATTCTAAACCTACCATGAAAAATTACATATAGTTAAACATAAATGTGAGGATCCTAGCCTGTGCTATTCTTGCTTTGCATGTCTTCATTTTACAATATCCAGAAAAGTGACAAATACTTTACAACACAATGATATCAACTCCAATGAAACATTTTGTAAGCCCGGCAAACTAAGGCTTTGCTGTAACTTTATGCTGATATGTGCCGCTGGGTGCGCACATCCCGCGAAGGGCCGTCCTCTGCGGACGCAGAGGAGAAACCTGCAGCTTGGGAGGTGGAAACGGAGCATGATCCCACTGGTGGTCCCATGGCGGGGATCGTGGAAGTCGCCGAGGTGGAGGCCAGAAAAGGGAACATTGGGGTTCCGATCGGGGCCGAGAGCGTTGGCCCAACTGAGGACGAGCCGAGGGGCTGCGTCAGGGCAACGTCTCCGCCCTTGTTTTTCTTTTATTGCAGGATCGGGCCCTAGGCTACAACGTGTCAGCTTGCCGCCGAGGGAGTCTCGTCCTCGCGGAACGGTCCGCTGGTCCCTGGAGGTCTCAGCTAGCGGGGGTGTACTGTCACAGGTGACTGGGTGCGGTCAGCAATCAGCCGCCTATTTAAGGAGCCGACTCCCTGTAATCAAGGCTGGAGTTGGGTGAGGAGGAAGATGAGGTCGGTGCAGAGGAGGCGAGGAGAGGCCCGAGTGAGAGTGACGTGAGAGAGAAGAAGAAAGTGGCTGTTGAAAGCCTGGACTTTGGGAGACTGTGGGGCTTGGTGGCGGTGCACTTAGTGACTTGTAAATAGTAGTATTGTGTAAATAAACGTGTGGTGATGGCTGAATCGGTGTCCGCCTGTGTGTGTCCGGGCCGTCCTATTTCACAATATATATATATATATATATATTGTCACACACGTGTGAGTAGGGGGACGTTGTGTGGACCAAGTAAAGGTAATTCCATGCCAGGCCAGGGGAGGGCAGGTGCACTAAACCTTCTCCTGTTATCTCTATAGACCAGCCGCTGGAAAACCTACCGTGTTTCCCCGAAAATAAGACAGTGTCTTATATTAATTTTAGGTCAAAAAAATGCACTAGGGCTTATTTTTGGGTAGGTCTTATTTTTATTGAAGTTCAAAAAAGTAAAGTACATTTATTCCTGCTCAATAATTATACGGTACAAACTACTGATACGTTAATGCCTGTTCATCAATCAAATCAACATGTACGGCATTCATGTGCTACAAACTATTGTACAAGGGGGTACCCAAAAGAATCCGCAATAGCGCCGTGCTGGACAGAACCCCCGGAGCACACACCTCCCCCGCCACGGCAGGCAAGCACAGAACAACTTACTCCGAGGTAGTGCCCCAAGTTTCAACTCCATCTCCTGCCGTTCTCGATCCCTGCGGCCAGCACGTGGCTGCGACCCCCCGCCTACCGCTGGGGAAAAACACCGCACCTCACCCCTTCCCAAACGAGAAAAGATTTTTCTCATCTAAAAAAAGGTGAACTGCAGCACCCCTCCCCAGCAGGAAACAAAAGTCCACAGCCGCACGCTGACTACAAAGAATGAGAAGGAAAAAACGAGGTTGAAAGCTGTTCCACACTCACCCACCGCAGCAGGAAAAACATGCACCCCATAAGCCCCGGCCAGCGCAGTGCTACCGCTATCACGGACTCCCTTGGGCACCCCCTCCTATGTTAACTCTGGTTTAACAATCAACATGTATTCATGTTATACAAACTACCATATGTTAACTGCTTCTACATTTATTCAAATACAATCATGTCATCTTCTTCTAGAATATCATCATAACTCTCCATATCTGAACCTGCAATTCCTTCCTGGATTTCTTTTGACTCTAATTCCTTTAGAATTAATGGCCCCAGTCTCTCATGTGCAGCAATACTGCTCTCCTTAAATGAACACTTCTTGTCCAGGTAACCTGCTCGTAGTGCATTGGCAACACAGCTTTCACTGATTTTATCCCATGAATTCTTCACCCAAGTCACCACTTCATGCACCTTAGGCTTCACAAAGTTCCCCCCTCTGATTTCTATCCATTCTGTTTTCAATGTAATCATTGACTTCTATTCGCAAATGGTCTTTTGAATAGCTTGTTTATTGCAATGTGAAGTGTCTGGAGATAGGCTGTCATTTCTGCAGGAATCATTATCTGATCTATTCTTCTCTTTTTAAGGAAGTTCTTCATGTCTTTAGCGTGGTGAGTGCTAGCAGAATCCCAGACTAGCAGACCTCTTTGGGCACCTCGCAAAACACGTGGAAACATTAAATCTACCCACTTTCTTATAACGGCTTGAGTGCACCATATTTATCTGATGTTATGCTGGACAAAAGACAACACTTACTCTTTTAACTACTTGTAAAAGCGCCTTACCTTGTAACCAGGGCAGTTTCTAGGCTAAATACGGTAGCTCTCAGGACAGATGCAAAAACGGTGGATTAGCGGTAGGTCTTATTTTCGGGGGAGGGCTTATATTAGCGTTACATCAGAAATTACTGCTATGTTTTACTTTCAGGGAAACACAGTAATCTGAGTCAGTGATGATACTTCCGGTTACGGCACCCAGAAGAATGTCACTTCCGGTTCCGGCACCCTGAAGAACGTCACTTCTGGTTCCGGCGCACAGAATGATGTCAGAAGAACATCACTTCCAGTTACCCTACATCATTTCTGATCTGATCACTTAAAGCCACCATCTTTCCCATCCCTCGTGAGTTCTATCTTGGACTCAGTGCTATCACCAGCTATGTATTGTTCAAAAAACCATTTGCAGCCAGGAATATAATACGAGTGGCTGCCCCAAACCTTTTTTACGTGTGTCGAGTCTGTTCCTTTTCACAATATATATATATACATGCAAGTATTATAGATTCATACCTGGCGAAAAGGCTATAATGGATGGACTGGATGAACGGGTGTAGCAGGAGTACTTCATTCTCCAACATGATATGCAACAATGTTCCTCAAGGCTGGATCAGGGTAGGGTGCCATGGGAGTTTCAGTCTAGAAATGCAGCCCTGTCAGGGCAGCCCAGAGTGTGCTGCCAGGGTAGGGCTGCCCTGGTTTCCTCACAACTCAGTAATGCTCCAGATGACCTGAACATGAGAAGCAGCTCCTGGCTCAAGATTTAAAAGAGAACCCACCACCTTACTTAAATAAAGTCAGAGTTGGGAGGCACTCTTGGAGTAGGAAGAAGAGAATTGGTAATGGTTTATTTTGTTAGTGTTCTGGAAAAGAAGGAGTTTTTTGGAATTGTGTTGGATATTACTGTGTCTGTAGTTTGGGGCTCACTGGCTCCCCCTTGTGTTTACAATATATATATTGTAACCACAAGGTTTAGATATACTGTATAGATTGCTATATAAGTTTATATATATAGTTTTTATAATTATATGCTGCATTCAGTGTATAACATTGTATTATTGCCACTTGTCTGTTGAAGACATGTAAGTAAGAATTTCAATATGTTGTTACAAATGACAAACTTAATCCAAAGAATGAGGAATGATATTAAAGTTAATGTACTCTTTAGTATTGATGTTCTTTAATTGTACTATAAAATATAAATTAACAATTGGACAACAGCATTCATCTGTTTTACATTTCCAGTTAATGGGTAGGAAAACTCATTGGATAGTTCACAATAAGGAACAGTCAATTAAAACAGTCCAAACTACTTAACAGAAGGATTTCTGGACATTATACAGAAGTCAAAGAAAACACAAACGTGGACACAGATTGAAGTAAGCTCCACAAAGCCTACATCCCAGAGTCAGGGCCAAGGTAACTGTATGGCACTTTGCCACCCATAGCATTTTTTCATTAAATGGATTACCTTCCAAGAAAAATGCTTTTAAAAATTCTATCAGAACAACTTCACATTTCCTGAGCCCAAAATGTAATAGCTACAATAATTTGAATTTAATTTTTCTAAATCATCTCATACACTTTATATTTCAATTAATTTATACTCCAGTCAAAACAGAATTAAAATGCTTAAATTCAAAGGAGCTTATTTTCTAAACAATAACAGCTTTTGACAGCTTCATTATCTCTTTTCTTTTCTCAAATCCCTTACCTTTTGTAGTGCCCGGCCAAAATAAAACAAGTGCCCATTTCAAAGGTAAGCCTTATTTTCACAAAATGAAAATCTATAGATTGTCATGCTGCGCATGCAGAGCAATATTATTTGAATGACCTTTTGCCTGATGCTCTGAACAGTTCTCATTACTTTGGGAACAAAACAGTTTCCTTTCTATACAGTAGAGACCTATGGGAGTTTGAAAAAGCTCTAACATAGAGGATTTTAATGCACCATCACAGAAGGGGTCAATTAAATGTATGGCCTGCATCAGCTTCAGAAAGACTTTCTGAAACAGCTAATATGTCTAGTCCAAGATTATACAGCTCAAGGAAACTATAAAGGTGTCTGCAGCAGATGTATTCTCTGTGGGTGGCAGTAAAGCAGCAAGATTATGTAGTTCTCTGTTGGGAGGAACAGACAGGCAACTCTAAATAGATTGGAAGGCAACAATTTAAGTTGATCAGCATTACACTGACAAATTTCATTACTTCCAGCTATTGCTAACTGTCGGGAAAGTCCCACCCAAGTACTATGCACTGAATAGCAGTTTGAATGCCTTTAACATCATGCTGAAAGAGATAGCTAACGATCTGCACAGGAAGAAGGATAAGGAGTGATTACAGCATCAAGCATTTACCATTTTCTTCTTCAAAGAAACAACTGACAAGTACACTGATTCATTGATTATAGAAAAAGAGTAACCCTTTTACAACAAAGCACGAAGTTAAATATCCCATAATAATAGCATTAACATACACCATGAAAGTGTCATTGCTCACAGTACTAGATAATGCATCACTGTAGGTGGAAGATAAACTCTGTGAATCATCCACACTGTGAGCATCAACAATAATCTCAGCTGAGGCAAAAGCATCCATTCGTAGGAGGCATGCTGAGGAGGTAGGTCGTTAGCTGATGATTGCTCTCCTGCATCATTTAATATCTATTTCTGAGAAGATGTAAATCTCTTGCTGGGTCATTTTCTCTGAAAGGCATGCATTTATGGCCAGGGTTGTGGAGCTTAAGTCACAATGTGTTTTCTGTATTTCCTCAAAATAATCATCATTAGGGTGCAGAGCGAGATGTCACTTTCAACATATGCTATTAAGATGATGAGATGAACACTCATCGTAGAACTCTGTGCCTGCCAGTTATCATGAGGGCATATGAACAGTATTCATCACAGCAGCTGTGTGAAAGCTGCCCTTCATTCTAGATGGCTGCTGAGAAAGAAAAGTAGAAAATGAAAAGTGCCATGAAGCCAAGCTGCCTTACAGAAACAGAAATACAAGGTACATCAACATGACCATTTCAGGTGAAGGATATACTTGCTTTTTGAAAGACTGCAGAGCAAGCATATTTTTAGCCTATTCAATCTTTTAATTTTAGGCATCCTCTTTGCTGAGCTGAAACTTATTTAGCTTTTTCAGATGCTTAATTTTTTTCCATGTATTTTTCAGATGTATATTTCTTGTGACTGTTTTACAAATTATCAGATGTTGCAGCTTCTTCATAAAAAAGACATAGCTTCAAAAAATAAATTTAAGTACTACTCCTTAGTGCAATGTTTTTTCTGTCTAATCAAACAATATACATATACAGTATATATATATATATATATATATATATATATATATATATATATATATATATAATTTTTATCCCTTATTGAATTTATTAAAAGCATGTAACGTTCCATACAATCAAGTCAAACGTAGCTAAAATAAATTCGATTCAACCCCCACCCATAAGAAAGAGAGAAAGGCCAACAACCAGAGTAAAACTTTTCAGAGTAGTATAGAGGTATATATATTCTCCCCAGTATAAGTGCTTATTCTAAAATATTATTGATTAGAATCCCGGCAGGTTTTAAAAAAGTTTTGAATAGATCCTCTAAGAGAGAATTTGATTTTTGTCCAGTTTCAAATAGTATATAACATCAGTTACCCACTGAATTAAAAGAGGTGGGCTACAATTCTTCCAGTTGAGCAAAATAAGTCTATGTGCTCATAGTGAAATAAAGGCAATTACACTTTGTTTGTCTTTGTCCACTTAAGCCCATCTTGTAGTACACCAAACATAACTATTAATAGATTAGGCGTGACACCAAGGCTGTCTGATAGGCATTTAAAAATTTTTGTCCAGAATTATGTTAATTTGGTAAATGCCCAAAACACGTGGCCTTGTCAAGCTGGAGCTTGATTACTATGTTTACAGGTTGGGTCTTGCCTTGGAAACATTTTAGACAATTTTAAATGAGATAGATGTGCTTGATAAAAGATTTTAAGTTGAATAAAGGAATGCTATACGCATATGGAGCTTGATTAAATTCTTTACATGGCTGCCTTCCACTCCTTTTCCCACTATACTCTGGGATCTTTAAAAGGAAGGGATTTTAAGATGGATGATATATTATAGAAATGCTGTCTGAATCTTCAAGACTGATCAATATTTCTTCTGGAATAGATATAGGTGGGAGGTGAGGAAAACTGGGCAGATTTCATTTAGCAAAGTTTCTAATTTGGAGATAGTGGAAAAATTGTGTTGATGAGAAGCTGAATTTGGAGTGTAATTGTTTGTAGGAGGCAAATACATTATTTATGTACAAATCTCTAAATGATTTAATCCCATACATTTTCCAACTGTGTAAGTTTGAGAGGGTGAAACAATATTGATTGACACATAAAACAACTCTGTACCTCCAGAAAAACTGATCGAATTTGGATGAAAACGAGCATGGACAGTTTCCTTGGCCCAAGTAAACAAATGATTACCTGTACATGCCAATTACACTCATAACCTAAACTATGGGGGTGCTCATCAGTCTTGTCAAAAGAAATAACCAAAAGGAATCAGATCATAGAGACCTCATGATACTTGCATTGCTGCAATAGCACATCAATGAATCCCTGACAAGAAATGAATTAGTGATATAGCTCACAACTACAGTATTTTTAAAGGGACCAACTCATCCATAGACAACCCAATGCATCAACACACACTTAGGTTATACAGAGATGAAGGCCAATATGATGATGATTAGTACAGTGGTTGTAGGATAGGTTTCATGCCCCTCAACATTATCTGGGAGACCAAGAAGAACAACAGTTTAGAAGGGCTAGAATAGAAAATGCAATTATCTATCTGCTTCTAAAGGCTTATTCCCATCTAAACAAAGCTGTCAACATGGTGAGAGCTATGTTTTTCGTTTTCCCCAGGGGCTTCACTGTTATCCAGCTATCCAGTTAAGGGGTACACTTAAGGATATGAGGGTGGATAAGCCTATATTGTCCTAGATAATGGATTATCTGTCAGGTCGACTACAGTTTATGAGGCTGAAGGTCTGTGTCTCTGCTGTGAACAAAGAAATACCACAAGGAACAGTCCTGTTTCTTTGTCTCTTTACACTGCATACCCCAGACTATAAATATGACACTGGGTCATGTCACCTGCAGAAATTCCCAGATGATTCTGCACTAATGGAGTTTATTGAGACAGAGCATAACAGTCAGGCAGAGAACTTTGTTTCTTGGTGTAGAATAATAGTGTGTAATGCCTCACTGTGACTATGACCACTCTTTTTATCAGAAGTTTTCTATGAAGAGGAGTCCAGTTGACATTTATACAATACTGAGCACTTAAAACTGTAGCTCTCTACAATGTAGTTCATTAAAACTCGAAAACTTTCTGGATTTTTTTGTTGTTGTCCTCCTCCTTTTTTGATCTATTTATGTGAGCAGTTGATACAAGTGTTATCTGCATATGACTTTCCTTACTAGATGGTACAGTGATTGGTGATTGCTTTGATTATTCAGGTTTGATTCTTGCCTTGTGCCCCATTCCATTGGATTAGGTTTTAGCGTAATGTTCCTCTTCAATTGAGAAAAATGTTCAGAAAACATATGAATAAATACATTAATGCATTTTATAAAGTGTTTTAGTCAGACTTTAGAACTGATTGAGATTATCAATGTTTGGAAAATAGATACATCTACATTGTTGCCTTTATTATTAGGTTTGCAAGAGTTATTGTTACCTCTGTAACTTTCAAAGTACTGAGTGACACAAATGGGGTAACTTGCCTCCCAATCCTGGAGCAATGCTAGAAAAAAGTTGTGTTGGTAAACATGATTTGAAAAGTCCTTAAGACTGCATTTCAGTCTGTATATTTGCCCCCAGCTACTAAAGGGACATTCAGGCTACAGTTAAAAGTGACTCAATTCTGATTTTTTGTACATATCAAAGTATCTATCTATCTATCTATCTATCTATCTATCTATCTATCTATCTATCTATCTATCTATCTATCTATCTATCTATCTATCTATCTATCTATCTATCTATCTATCTATCTATCTATCTATCTATCTATCTATTATTTTATTTAACTATTCAAATAAATTTTGCATGCAATCAAAATCCTGTATGACTGTGTAACAAGGTCTAACCTAAAAAAATGATTGTAGACTTTGAAAAATAATTGTGTTATTAGAAACCATTACTATATTGTCGTCACTGTAACTCTCTTTAAATTAAAGTGAAAAAAATCACCAACCCTCTCCTGCAAATAATTTATATTGTAAGACATTATACAAGACATTAAATCATTAAAACAATAATAAATAAAAGATTTGTAATTCAAAATGCATAGCACACTTATCATAAGTTACTAACTAGACAGCCTCTTTAGTTTTCACTGCCGTATGTTTTTTTCTCCTCCATGCCTTCCAAGAATCTCTTGGGATAATGCAGGCAACCTACCTAAGAACTGCTTGGACAAAATTGAAGGTGCTTATGTCTTCTGTTTTGATGAACTTCACACATCAAGGAACATTTCACTCACATCAACAAATGCCATTTTATCAGGGCAACATACATCTGCAACATCCTCTTTAGACACTTCATTTTGTAACCCACAGGGCATGCTAGTAAAGTCTGAAAAGAATGGATTATATCTTTCGGTCCAAGCACTTTTTGACAGCACTTTAATCATCTTGAACTCATGCTTGTGAAAAAAGGTCTCAGATGACAAGTGCTGGGTCTAATATTGTCGGTAAATCAGCTGCAAGCATTGCTTGTAAATCACCCTTCACATCCTGACATGGTGCCACATGAATATCAGCATGTCCACTGCAGAAAAGTCAAGGAACAATCACTTAGAATAGGCTTTAGAATATCTTAATCATCAAGTATTGCTAAGTTAAAGACTGGAAACATGTTGCTGCTAGGTCAGTTAAAATTTAAGATGCCAAAATTAATGTGCCAAATTATTTCATTTGGAAAGTGAGGGCTGGAGTGAAGAACATATTTGCAGGGTAGCAAACATCTGGATATGTGTCTTATTTTTTGTCTCCTTTAGCTTTCATCTTTCTCTTATTTATGTGAAAGGTGCAGACTACTTTTGTTTACATATATTGTAGATATTGTCTGGAAGTACCACCTGAATGTCAAGTTTGGGCCTAGGCTTTGACCCTAGTATGTACTTTTACCAGCAGTTTTCTCCAGGCACCCATCTACCTTATCTATTAGCTGTTTAACAATGTAAATCACATTTAAGTCATGTGTTGGGAGAGGCAAATGAAATGACAGTGGGAGCCTGACTAAACTTCACTATTTGATTTTTTTATTTACATTTTAACTTTTTTGAATATGCTTTATTTTTTTCTTAAAGTAAATATTAAATAAGCCACTTAAACTAAAAACATGTCATTTTTTTGGGTTCATGGTCCTCCTTTCTATCCCTTAGCTCAGAGTTGTAACAATTAACCTGACAAATTGATCTTGTAGTACTTTTGACTACCTCTTTTCTCTCAGACTGTTAAAATTCTCTATCTCCTTGTCCATTTACCTTACATTTTTTTGCAGTTACAAAAATTACCCCTCACTGATAATAAAGCTTTTGCTGAGGCAGGACATACAGTGTCAGATCAAAAAGCCGTTGCCTAACTCCCTCTTTTATTTCCGTTGCTTCTGTCATCTTTGGATCTGCTTAATTAATGTTACATTACATGGCAAAAGACACTGATATTAAAAGGCAGGAAGAGTACACAGAGAAAATGAGTTCTGACACCTGGAGAGCACCATATCTAAAATAACTGCAGACATGAATGAGAAGGTACAGTATACGTTTTCATCCAGTGTGTGTATTGAAAACAATATGGGAAGAAGCACAAACCTTTAAGAACAGTGCTTGAAAATGTCATTTAATAGCATTGTCAATTAATTTTTAAAAATTGCTTTAAATTTAAGCATGTGCCAAATATTAACCACATGTTAAACACTGTGTTTTTAAGATAAACCTGGATTATTAAAGCTCTCAGACTTTAGATGCTAAAAAGGTAAGATTAAAATCATTCTTTAATTCTTATGAAAATTTCAGTTTAAATCGGATTTTATCAAGAAAAATCTAAATAAGACATATGTCTAATTTAAAACTTTATTAGATATATTTGCTATGAACTGCAGAAGTACTGAATGAGTGCTTTGAACAATATAATTGGAATTGGGTCTAAGTAAAAAATAGGTGGTTTGGCTGAATTTTCTGTTTTGTTTATAATTACTGTAGTATTTATGTGTAAAGATTAACATGTTGTGATCAAAGAGCACTAGAAACTCCAGACTGGTGAATCTGCTATGATATCTAATTTAAATCTACAGATGTTAGGTGGAATTATATGTTTAACTTTAGAAATCAGTGGTATAAGAACTCTTTTTAATTAATGAAATATATACTACAAGAACTCAGACCCAGAATGCAAAACATGTCTATTTAGAAAAAACTAAAGTAAACAGTTGAAAAAACACTAACAGAAGATATGACCAGTTAGCAAAAGAAGAGAAATACCAGCATAGCCTGTGGGTAGAAACACTGTGCATGTCTCACTGGTTTGCAAGTGAGGGTCAAGACTGTAAAAAATATATTTAAAAGATTCCAGAGTTGTCAGTAGCTCTAACCACTTTGCCATTATAACTAATATGGATAATATAAATTACTCACTAATCACAACGCTGGACTGTGGTAACATGTCAATTAGTGAGTGCAAGCGAATACAAGCGGCTGAAATGAGTTTCCTCCACAGGGTGTCTGAGCTTTCCCTTAAAGATAGGGTGAGAAGCTCAGTCATCCGGGAGGGGCTCAGAGTAGAGCCGCTGCTCCTCCGCATCGAGAGGAGTCAGATGAGGTGGCTTGGGCATCTGATCAGGATGCCTCCTGGACGCCTCCCTGGTGAGGTGTTCCGGGCACGTCCAACCGGGAGGAGGCCCCAGGGAAGACCCAGGACACGTTGGAGGGACTATGTCTCTCGACTGGCCTGGGAACGCCTTGGGATTCTCCTGGAAGAGCTAGAAGAAGTGGCCGGGGAGAGGGAAGTCTGGGCATCTCTGCTCAAGCTGCTGCCCCCGCGACCCGACCTCGGATAAGCAGGAGACAATGGATGGATGGATGGATGGAAGTAAGACTTTCATTGTATTGTACTGTATGTGTGATGGGGGTCTATGCCACACTTCTAGATAATCTAACCAAATTATCGAATTATGGCACACAGTTTAATTAAGAGTCTGAGAACTCTTGAAATTTAAAGATAATAGCACATGGGTTTCTTTAAGTTGGGTAGTGAGTAAACACACGGCAGCAGTTTAAAAAAAACAACCACAGTAGCTTGTATTACACCAGACAATCTAAAATCCACCAAGAAGATAAAAGTAAATAAAAGTCTAAAAATATCAGGAATGAAACCCTTTTAAAAAGTGGGAACACAGACCATATTCAAAAAGTTGGTTAAACAATAGTATTATTCTCAGCTATCAAGAAGTAGATATACTACTGTATGCTGATTAGAAACCAATGTCCCCAGAACATGTTAATTTTCAAAGGAAGAAGGCAGTTCTACATCACAATATTGTATACTAGCCAACCCACGGCATAGCATACGCAGCATAATTATGTATTGATGGGTGAACACTTGTAGCAAGGCTACATAATGGACAGTCGGGTTAGCCTTCTGAATTGTCCGTCACTTCTTAATATTGACTGGGAGGGTGTTTTAAATAGCCCTTCAGGCACCATTGGTGACGTCCCGTTCTGGGAGGATCCCGCCCGAGTACACTTTCCAGCTGCCTGATGCCGGCGTATGGTTGCCATAACAACCGAGAGAAGCAAGGATTTCGGCGGGAAACTTTCTCTTTTTAAGGGGAATGGCGGAACAAGAAAAGGAGGAGAAAGTAAGGAGGAAGAACAAAGATACAATTTTCAAGGCATCGCAGCGACTATCTACACTCTAGAACTATTCAGGATTTTACTTCACACAGGGACGTCTGCTTTTCATGGGTGGCCACCCCGAAGAAATATTTTAAGGACGAATCCCCGAGAAGAGGCCAGTGTCTGGTGTTCTCCGGGTGCTCCCGTCTGGTGAGTCGGATTCCTGAATTTCGTTTCGTGATAGTCCGCAGAGAAGCCGTCCCGCTAAAGGACGGTTGTGTTTCCTGCTTCCAGGAGGAACTAACTGCAGGATTTCGTGTTTTCCATATCTTTGGACTCAGTGAAACTAATCGTATCAAAGAACAGTTTTTTCTCATTATTTATTTTTCTTTTTCTTTTGTCTGTGTCAAACCGGGGGTTAGTATACGGGGCGCCAGGGAGGGCGTCTGGGGAAGGGGTTCACTTAGGAGCACTCAAGCACCGGTTAAGTTTATGTAGCAGCACCTGTTAATATATTTTTTCTGTTCCATTTCCTGTTGTGTTTTATTGTTGCAAATTGTTAAGAAGGGGATCGTGGCAAGAGGGGACGAGGACCGAATATGGTTGTGCTCTTATGCTTTCAAACATCGTCCACCCCCTGTACGGGTGGTGAAGTGTAGGAATCGCGTATCCGTATTGTGCGGTTGCTACAGAGTGGTGCCCTCTCTGAGGAAGTATTATAAGCATCTGTCATATTTTGGTTCCTTTTAGTCCATTCTTTAAAAATCATCCTTTAATCATCCATGATGTCTTTAGGGCAATCGGGTCAGGCGATCGCCCCGCCGAGTGGCTCTTTGTGTGAGGAAGTGGTAGCCGGTAGCCGCCACGTAACGGTGAGGGCACATTCGGCCGTCTGAGAGAGAGCGAGCCTGCTTCAATCGATGTACCTGAGTGATTTGCCCGGATCTGATGAGGCGGATAACGATGGCACTCCGCCCCTGCTTGCTGAGATTACGGAGCGGATTGAAGCGCTGGACGAGCGGATCTCATCCATGGCTGACAGCACCTTATCCCGTGAAGACGCTTTGCGAAATTATATAGATGACTCGATGGAAAAACTGCAAGAATATGTGGAGGAGCAGATTATTGGGCTGGAGTGGGATGTTGTGCAATGCCTGGAGAGGCGTGATCAGCTATGGAAGGAACATCTTCGGCGCGAAGTGCGGAATAATCTGTGATCCTTTGGTTCAGTGAACGCGCATTCCACTCCCCGGGAGGCAGCCCGCACGGTGCATTCGTATACTCCGCCAGCCGTACCGTCCCTTCGCATGGAGTTTCCTAAATTGGGAGAGTCGTATACCTCGGAGGACATAATTAATTTCATTGAACAGGCAGATGCTTTTCTGTCTGTTGCTCCAATGGGGGAAGATGAACTTTTGGGGGTGATTAATGCCTCTTTGAAGGGTCCTGCGAAAAGTTGGTGGCAGGCAAGCAAACAGTCAATCCACATCTGGGATGCTTTTAAGAAGGAATTCCTGGAGGCGTTTCTCCCAGAAGATTATGCAACTGAATTAGAAGAAAAACTTCGGCTCATGGTTCAAACTCCAACACAGAGCATCCGAGATTTTGCCTATGACTATAGGGCTCTATGTTTGAGATGGCGACCCGAGATGAAGGAAGAGGAAGTAGTGCGTCGAATATTACATGCCTGTAACCCCCGTTTGGCTGGGGGACTGAGAGGGATTGTGACCACCGTGGATGGTTTGGTAAAGGTCGGGTGTGCAGTCGAACGTGATTGGGCATCTAACAAGGGCTACTGGGAGAAAGTTCATGCCAGTAAAAAGGAAACCCAAACCACCAAGGCAGCCAAGCAATCAAAAGGTGGACAGACTGAGGCAGGTGTCTCAGTGGTATCCACTCTAGCTACCCTCTTAGTGCTCCCAGTCCATATTCGAGGCTGGTGTGTGGACGCAGTAGTAGACACAGGTAGCCATTTCACATTGATGCAGAAAAGCTGGTGGAACAAAATAGCCAGACAGAACGAAAAACTTCTGGCTACCTCGACCATTAAGTTTATTATGGCCGATGGGACTGAGCACCGGGCCCTGGGTAAGGTCTCGCTGAGGTATTTACTCCATAATGTAGCTTGGAGGATGGAAACCTATATCCTAGAGGATGCGCACCTGTCATTGCCTTTGCTCCTGGGCCTAGACTCTATCACTGCAGTAAAGATGACCATTCATTTCCATCATAGAAAATACTTGGTGCCAGGCAGTGGGGAACATCCTTTTGTTACAAAGGTCCGAGAAGAACTGCATGGGGCATACTTGGGGTTTTATGCTGCAGAGGTGGAGGCCTGTGAGACCAAAGATCCGGATATTGTGTCAAACCAGCTGGATGAAGTCAAACCTCTGCTTCGCCGATGGTCGAATGTATGGACGGAGAATTTGGGGAAACACAGGTGGTTACACACGACATCCATACGGTGAACGAGGTTCCGGTGCGTCATCGCTCTTATCGAGTCTCGCCCCTTAGAAAAGGGATTATTAAAGAACATATCGGCAAGATGTTGGAACAAGGGATCATTGAGCCTTCATCGTCAGCATGGGCGGCACCTGTAGTTTTGATAAAGAAAGCAGATGGTACATACAGATTCTGTGTGGACTACAGGGGACTTAATGCCAAGACACTCTTAGATGCATACCCCATGCCTCAGGTACAGGAAATTTTGGAATCCCTGCACGGAGCAGCCATCTTTAGTACATTAGATCTACGCAGTGGTTATTGGCAAGTGCGAATGGCAGAAGGCAGCATACATAAGACTGCGGTTTCCACTCCGGAAGGTTTGTTCCAATTTCGGGTCTTGCCTTTTGGCCTGAAGAATGCGGGTGCAAGTTTCCAGCGTTTGATGGAGCAGGTTTTGCGTGGGTTGATCGGGAAGATATGCTTTGTCTATATAGACGATATTATTGTTTTTTCCCCTGACCTTCACCAACACCTCCAGGATTTGGACCTTGTCTTTCAGCGGCTGGGGCAAGCCCGACTGACATTAAATGTGAAGAAGTGTCGCCTTGCACAACCGCAGATTCATTTTTTAGGGCATGTAGTATCAGGAAAGGGCGTTGAGGTTGATCCTAAGAAAACCTCAGCTATTCAAAACTACCCTCCACCCTCTGATCTGAAAAGTTTGCAAAGGTTTCTTGGTCTTGTGGGCTGGTATCATAAGTTTATCCCACGGATGGCTGACATAGCAGCCCCGCTCAACCACTTGAAAAAAAAAGACATTTCCTGGAACTGGACCCCAGAGTGTCAGGAGGCAATGGACCAACTCAAGGCAGCACTGCAATGTCCGCCCATCCTGGCTCAACCAGACCAACAGTTAACTTACCAAGTACACACTGATGCCAGCAATGTAGGGCTCGGGGCAGTCCTCACGCAAAATATGGATGGAATGGAGAGAGTGATTGCCTATGCATCTAGGAGTCTGAGAGGCCCTGAACTCAACTATTCAGCTTCTGAAAAAGAGTGTTTAGCAGTGGTTTGGGCAATAGAGAAATGGCGTCATTTTCTAGAAGGGGTGGAATTCGAAGTATATACGGATCACAATGCCCTGACGTATATTTTTAATCAACCCAAAGTGTCATCACGCCTTACCCGGTGGGTATTGCGCCTTCAATCATTTACTTTTAAAGTTTTTTACAGGAAGGGATGCAGCAACATTGTTCCCAATGCCTTGTCAAGAATACCAGAGATGACTGGAGTGGTGTGTATGGCTATGGCACAAAGCCAGTGGTGTGCCCTGCCTTTAAGTTTACAGGATATAGCACAAGCACAAGAGATTTGTCCGGCCTGCTTGGAGCTCAGAGAGAGTGTTGCTAAGGCTGAACCGGGCCGCATTCATTTCAGGGAGCTGCAAGGGGTGCTATATAGATCTGTGCCATCTAAGAGCGGGGGCACCAAGCTCCAACTGGTACTCCCAGAAAAATATATACATGAATTCCTGCATTATTATCACGATAGCCCTTTTGGTGGACACCTGGGGAAGTTAAAAACCCTACTGAGGTTACTAGAAGTGGCATGGTGGCCATCGGTACGCAGAGATGTGTGGGACTATGTTAAAAGGTGTGAGGTCTGTCAAAAGTATAAAACTCCACCTGGTAAACCAGCCGGGGAGCTTCAATCTATGATTCCTTTGGAGCCAGGGGAGATGTTGGGAGTCGACTTGATGGGACCACTGCCATCTTCTACCACCAAGAAAACTATATTGATGGTGGTAGTGGACTATTTTTCCAAATGGGTAGAGCTTTTTGCTCTGCCCGATGCTAAGACTCACCGGATCTGCACCCTCTTAAAAAATGAGATTTTTACTCGGTGGGGGGTCCTCAAGTTCATTGTATCGGACCGTGGGCCACAGTTCACCAGTGAAATCATGGAAAGATTATATTTAGCTTGGGGGGTAAAACGAAAATTGACAACAGCATACCATCCCCAGAGCAATCTAACAGAGAGGGTAAACAGGACCCTGAAAACAATGGTGGCATCCTACGTGGGAGATCGTCATCAAGACTGGGACAAATGGCTTCCTGAATTACGGTTTGCCATTAACACAGTAGAGCACGAGGCATTGGGTGAAACTCCTGCACTGGTTACCCTAGGTCGTCAAATCAAAGGCCCTCTTGATCGGTTAGTGGAATCCGTCCCTTTGCCAGATACTTCTCAATATCGTACGCTGGAAACTCTAGAGGAGTTACGAAAGAAGGTACAGGCTAGGTTAGTGAGGTCAACTTCAAGACAAGCCAAGTATTATAATGCCCGTCATCGGAAAGTGCACTACGAGGGGGGAGACTTGGTCTGGGTTCGAACTCATTACTTGTCTGATGCTGCTCGTAAATTTTCCTCTAAGCTTGCGCCCAAATGGGTAGGACCAGCTATTATTTTAAAACAGCTTGGACCGAATAATTACCGGGTACAGAAAGGGACTAACTCTGAGTCTAAAATAGATACGGTTAATGTAAGTAGCATTAAGCCATATTTCGGTCCCCCCTTGGGGAAACCTGTGGGGGGGGAACTATGTAGCAAGGCTACATAATGGACAGTCGGGTTAGCCTTCTGAATTGTCCGTCACTTCTTAATGTTGACTGGGAGGGTGTTTTAAATAGCCCTTCAGGCACCATTGGTGACGTCCCGTTCTGGGAGATTCCCGCTCAAGTACACTTTCCAGCTGCCTGATGCCGGCATATGGTTGCCATAACAACCGAGAGAAGCAAGGATTTCGGCGGGAAACTTTCTCTTTTTAAGGGGAATGGCGGAACAAGAAAAGGAGGAGAAAGTAAGGAGGAAGAACAAAGACACAATTTTCAAGGCATCGCAGCGACTATTTACACTCTAGAACTATTCAGGATTTTACTTCACACAGGGACGTCTGCTTTTCATGGGTGGCCACCCCGAAGAAATATTTTAAGGACGAATCCCCGAGAAGAGGCCAGTGTCTGGTGTTCTCCGGGTGCTCCCGTCTGGTGAGTCGGATTCCTGAATTTCATTTCGTGATAGTCCGCAGAGAAGCCGTCCCGCTAAAGGACGGTTGTGTTTCCTGCTTCCAGGAGGAACTAACTGCAGGATTTCGTGTTTTCCATATCTTTGGACTCAGTGAAACTAATCGTATCAAAGAACAGTTTTTTCTCATTATTTATTTTTCTTTTTCTTTTGTCTGTGTCAAACCGGGGGTTAGTATACGGGGCGCCAGGGAGGGCGTCTGGGGAAGGGGTTCACTTAGGAGCACTCAAGCACCGGTTAAGTTTATTTAGCAGCACCTGTTAATATATTTTTTCTGTTCCATTTCCTGTTGTGTTTTATTGTTGCAAATTGTTAAGAAGGGGATTGTGGCAAGAGGGGACGAGGACCGAATATGGTTGTGCTCTTATGCTTTCAAACATCGTCCACCCCCTGTACGGGTGGTGAAGTGTAGGAATCGCGTATCCGTATTGTGCGGTTGCTACACACTTCCTGATTTTAACTGCCTTCTCTGCCTTGTAGCGCAGTGGTAGTGTTGCTGCTTTGCAGTACGGAGGCTGTGGAAGATTTTAGGTTTGCTTCCCGGTTCCTCCCTGTGTGGATAGCGCTTTGAATACTGAAAACACCAGTATATCAATGTAATGTAGTATTATTATTCTTATGTGTCCAGCGCTCTCTCTCTCGCACGTGCGCGCCTGTGTGTGTGTGTGTGTCGCTCGCTCTTTCTCGCTCGCTCACTGCACGTGTTCCTGCAGGCATACCAGTAAGTGAATAAAAAGATGGAACTCTGGAGAGAGCAACATACAACTGTCCGTGACGGTCTTCGTGTTAAAGTAAAAGGCAAATTGTCCGCAGCAAACATACTGTTTTACACGCTGCATACCAACCCGCGGCATAGTATACGCCGCATAATCACGTTGCTTTTTTAATGTTTTTTAAGTAGAGGGAAAAAAACATTTGCAAAATCTGTAACGCTGCTTTCAGTAAGTACAATGCACACACGTTTAATTTGTCGGCCACTGTTTGCCAGCCGTCTTTTCTGGTTTGGACTGCTTTTGCAGTGTTACCGCTTGTGCATATTAAATCTTGAAATCCTTCAAGTAACTAATTAACTAACTAACACCCACCCACCCACACACACAGCTTGTGTGAAAAAAATGCGCCCATTCTTTCATCATTTTGTTGCAGCCTATCAAAGACTTGCTGATCATGTTTTCTAGACTCAATATACATTGGCTTTTCACTCAGCGCGGGGGCGCGCATTCATCTCGGATTATTACATCCTGCTAGAATAATTTGCTACAAGGCTGCGTTTGAAAAACCGACTTATCCCGGATGAGTTTCACCGGCATTAACAATTAGGAATCTGGTTGGAACAAAACCCTGCATCCACAGGGGTTCACCAGGACTGAGTTTGGGAAACGCTGCTGAACACAGACGAAACCGACTCAGGTGAGGAGTTGGGGTGGGAAAAGTAGCTGCAGCTATTGATTATTCAGTGTTGTTTGCCTGGGTGTTTTTAAATGCATGTTGAGATATCTCTGCACTCGGAATGTTTTTGAACAAATCGTGCATTGAAAGATCTGTTTGGAATGTGTTTGTTCAGTGGAGTGGGTGTTTAAATGTGCTTTGAGAGATTTCTGGCGCGTGAAGGTTTTGGAGCAGTGTCGACACTGAAAAGAATTCATCAGGGAATGTGTTTTGAGATGGTTAGTAAGGTATTTGAGTTCGTGAAAGTGTTTGTTGCAAATTTTGCATACAAATCTTTGTATTGAATGGATCTGCATATGGTTGTGGAGATCCATCTCACCTGTGAAGTCCTCTTTACAAAATGTGCAATTGAAGGTGACAGTGGAATGAGTTCGTAAGTGTTTCTTGAGAGCGCAAGTTGTTTTGAAGCATTGTTGGCAATGTTCACATTGCATAATTCGTTTAGTGTTCTGTTTTTTTAAATGTGCGTTCAGATACCTCTGCACTTGGAAGCTTTTGGAACAAAAGGTGCATTGAAAGTCCTGTGTGGAATGCGTGTGTTCAGGGGAGTGTGTCTTTAAATGTTTTTCAGGAAGAGGAGAGTGGGCAGGTGACGTCACATTAGTGTGGCGAGCAAGTGGGTGTGCACTCTGTGTTCACATACTGACAGCGTCAAAAGATGTCACCAGAAGGTTATCATGTGTGTATTTGAGAGGCATGAGAACCTCGTAATGCCCATGATCCAAAGGATCGCTAAAGAGCAGGGATATGGAGAGACGCTGGGCCGGATTGTAAACTCGAGGAGAGGCATGACGACGTTCTTGGAAGTAAATGCTAATAGTAGCTGGAAGGATTTGGGACATTGCCACAATTTCTGCCTCGCCACCATAGACTCCAGACATATTCATGTAGTCAGCGTATTGTTAAGCAGACTGTATAACAATGCCTCTGTGACTAACAACAACGGACACCATTTCGCCGAAGTTATCCCAATGTTGGCAAACAAAGCCAACAGCCATGTTGCGAAGTTTGAGAGCAACAGTTTCGTCAGTGACATTTTTTCAAAAAAACCCGACTGATAGAAACAAACAGTTACCTAATGCAGGAATTTCTATAACATTGAAAGAAGTGTTGTTTCCATGAAATACATTTGAAGCGGTAGCCATGGAGGGCAAAAGAACAGTCAACGTGGCTCACAGCTGGATTTGGACAGCAGCACAGACCAAAGCGAGTGAGTATGTGTTTGATGAGCTGTTCGAGTTGGCGGGCAGTGGTCTGAGGTGCGTTACCGATCATGTGGGAGGAGGGGTAGAGTTTCTGGGCGGGGCTTTGTTGTTCCTTTCCCATGGTTTTCGATGGTGGACGCGGTCGGGTGTCGTAACCGAAAAGAATAATGAAAAGTCAACGTGGCTCAGAGGTGCATGTGGACTCCTAGCACAGACGAAAGCAACTTATGGGGTGGTCGGTGAGTTTTTGCGTCCGGGCACATGAGCAGGCAGTGTGAATGCCTAGAGAGCGAGGGTAGACGCGGGCTGTGGAAAAAGTGTTGGTGGGCGGGGAAACATCTAAGAAGACGCATGTTTGCAAATTGCTGTATGTAGCGTGTAAAACAGTTTGCTATGGTGCACGCGGTCATGCGTCGTAACCGAAAAGTCAACGTGGCTCAGAGGTGCATGTGTACTGTAGCACAGATGAACATAAATGATGCCGTTTTTTCACAGTCGTCGCGTTCGAGTTGGTGGGCGTGGCTCTGCGAGTTGTCGTCGTATCCAATGGTCTTAGAGTTGGTGGGCATGGCTCCTTCCTGCGTGTGCCATGGGCGTCTTACTTGTCGGCAACTTAGTGAATCCACGCCCCTTCCGGCATGCTTTCCATGGGTGGCTACTTGTCGGCAGCTTAGTGAATTATATATATAGATTGATGAGACACCAACCAAAGCAGTCTGATCCTCAAAGCAGGTGACTCTTTTGCAAGACAGGTAAAACTCTATGTTATGTAGACTGCCATCAACAATAACCTGCAACAGATTTATTCAGAAATTTGCCTTTTCACTACTCATTGCGGACTCAACAAAGGGTGCCTATTGCCCCTTAATCTATCGGCTTTTACATTTATTATTTACATGTTTTTTGCCTAAGAGAAAAAGAAAACTATCCATTGTGCAAAAAAAAAAAACGTTCCCATCTGACATATGTTCCAGTAACAACCCCATAAACATACAGTATATCTTTGGCACCTACTTGGTTCTGTGCTCATTAGTCTTCTGGGGGAGCAATGTATGTTTCCTGCTAGGTCACAGCTCTATCTCTCTCTCTCTCTCTCTCTCTCTCTCTCCCTCCTTCACTGGTGTCACTGCCCATTGCCTTACTGAGGCATCCTACACATGAACATGACTTAGTGTTAAAAGACATTGCACTTTCCTACCTGAAATCCTTTAGCCCACAGGGCAGTCCATCACTTTAGAAGTCCAAATGATCCATTATTTTATATTAAACTGAAAACAGAGGGGTAGGCCTCAACATTAAGAACCAAAAACCGGCTGCACCAGACAACCTATCCATGTAAGCATAGATCTGCCTGTCTGGTAGGGTAGATCTGCCATTCACATTCATGTATGTCAACACTTAAATTTTCCATACCCAAAACTATGCCCACTTTTTAGAATATAACTGGTGCATACACAGGAAGCCTGACATTTGATATACTGTACTACTTAATAACTGATAGGTTGGTGGTCAGTGATAGATACAAAATTTACTATATTTTTCAAAGCTCTAATATGCCTCACCAAAACACAATTTCAAGCATGTTACAGTATCTAAAATGTAATCAATGTTGACAATGATTCCTATATATCAACAGATCTATTACTTGTAGTGTCTACACATCAGACACACCACTGACCCTACCTGTGTTACTGCATACAATGACACGAAACTTTTGTACAGTTTCACACAGTTAATTCTCGTTGAACATTATCTCTCTGCTGTTGATGTGATAATTTTGTTTTTTATCTATTCATTTTTTTATTTTTTTCGATCTGTATTTTTCTGCACTCTTTAAGATTCACATATTAGATATAATGTAGGGGTGGCACGGTGGCGCAGTGGGTAGTTCTGCTGCCTTGCAGTTAGGAGACCCGGGTTCGCTTCCCAGGTCCTCCCTGCGTGGAGTTTGCATGTTCTCCCCGTGTTGGCGTGGGTTTCCTCCGGGTGCTCCGCTTTCCTCGCACAGTACAAAGACATGCAGGTTAGGTGCATTGGCGTTTCTGAATTGTCCCTAGTGTGTGCTTGGTGTGTGTGCACGCCCTGCCCAGGGTTTGTTTCCTTCCTTGTGCCCTGTGTTGGCTGGGATTGGCTCCAGCAGACCCCCATGACCCTGTAGTTAGGATATAGTGGGTTGGATAATGGATGGATGGATGGATATATTGTAGAGTGTAAGTCATTCAAGTAACTCTGATTGTTTGATCTTTGACAGGTCTTTGCAATTGGAAAGGTTTTCTATGATTCTGTAACATTTAGTATATAATTCCTTTTACTTTACTGTTTGATTAAGAGAACTGGGCATGATTTAAATCTGTAGCCCAATTTATAACTGTCAAATAAAATAATAGTGTAGACTTCTAAGTTCCTGGATGCAATTCATTTGCTGCTGCTGCCTTTTAGTCCCAAAATAAGACACTAAAAGGAAGCCACAGAATAATGGTCCACATTATTCAGGTTGTTGTCTTTCATTAGTGCAGCTTCTTTCAACATAGTTACCAACAAATCCTTGTTTCTAGGGCATTTCCCTACCACAATTGACTTTTGCTTGCCCTACATCTTCATTAACTCCATTAGTTATAACTGTGATCTGTTTTGCATCTAACATGTTTCTACAATCTATCACTGTTTCATTCCTAATCCCTCACAACCTGTACAGTGTCACTGGAGTCAAGACATCTTTAGCAAAAAGGCAATTACTTATAATTATACCAGGTGATTCATTTCTGCTCAGACTTTCCTGTTGGTTGATCCTTACAGTTGTCTAGCAGTTCTTTCATAAGTGGCTGATTTGCTTTTCACAATTAATTACAAATATTTCTAGAAATGGGAACATGGACCTTGGGGGATAAGGTTTTACAGCTAAGATTGTGAGGTTTCCTTCAGTAGTGGATCATCACTATTGCCATTTTCTGGGACTGCAGTCAGTTGGAACAAACCGTTTCAAATTGTTCATCACTATTATGCTGTTTTGCTTGATCTCTTTGCTTGCTCTTCAAAGGCATCTACAGTTATGGCCAAAAGTTTTGAGAATGACACAAGCATTGGTTTTCACAAAGTTTGCTGCTTCAGTATTTTTAGATCTTTTTGTCAGATGTTTCTATGGTATACTGAAGTATAATTACAAGCATTTCATAAAGTTTCAAAGGCTTTTATTGACAGATACATTAAATTTATGCAAAGACTCAGTATTTACAGTGTTGGCCCTTCTTTTTCAAGACCTCTGCAATTCGCCCTGCCATGCTGTCAGTCAATTTCTGGGCCAAATCCTGACTGAAGGAAGCCCGTTCTTGCATAATCAACCCTTGGAGTTTGTCAGAATTTGTGGGATTTTGTTTGTTCACACGCCTCTTGAGGGTTGACCACGTTCTTATGGGATTAAGGTCTGTGGAGTTTCCTGGCCATGGACCCAAAATTTTGATGTTTTGTTCCCTGAGCCACTTAGTTATCACTTTTGCCTTATGGCACGGTGCTCCACCATGCTGGAAAAGGCATTGTTCATCACCAAACTGTTCTTTGATGGTTGGGAGAAGTTGGTCTTGGAGGATGTTTTGATACCATTCTTTATTCATGGCTGTGTTCTTAGGCAAAAATGTGAGTGAGTCCACTCCCTTGGCTGAGAAGCAACCCCACACATGAATGGTCTCAGGATGCTTTACTGTTGGCATGGCACAGGACTGATAGTAGCACTCACCTTTTTTTCTCTCGACAATCTTTTTTTCTGGATGCCCCAAACAAACGGAAAGGGGACTCATCAGAGACAATGAGAGCCAAAAGAAACTCCAAGAATAGGCAGAGACTCTGTCAGAGCAGGTGGCACAATGGCTAAGGCCATTTGACCTCAACACTTTTCAAATAGTGCGGCAGGTGGCCTGCTTTTTACTATTAAAGACTCTCCCGGCTAACTTAGCCCAGCCGGTCTGGGGAAAATTCTGCAGCATGAGGGAGCTCCTCGGGCTCCTTGAATGAATAAAATCAGCCTCACAATCTGGGAGAGCAGAACGGTTCCCTAGTGGATTCCGTGGGGATTATGTCCCACTTAACCAGTCCCTTTCATGTGCTCCGAAGCCTGTTTTGAAGTTCCTGGGCCGTCGGACGCGCAACCTGCCTGGAGAGGAGGTGGAATGCAGGTGGAGGGGGAGGGATGGTTTATGTGCACTTACCAACCCCCTGACGCTGTCCCATACAGGTATTGTAGTCGTTAATGGATTTAAAGTCGAGGCTCTCTTTGACTCAGGCAGCAACATCTCCATTGTTGATTGCCAATATGTATTACTGCGACATTGGATAAAGGGAAAGACCAGTATTAAATGTATACACAGAGAAATCCGAAAATACAAAACCGTCCGGTGTTTCATCTGTCAGGGAGGATCGCTGAGAAAAATCCCCATTGTGCTCCTCCCTTCGCCACCTTTTCTAGTGATTCTGGGGCGGGATTGGTCTGAAAATAAATGCGGTATGCTTTGGACTACACCCGAACGAAGCTTAGGCCTAGTTATACAAGGGGATAACCCGACTCAAGCTGTCTCCACGCCATGTAATCAGTCGGCGGAGAGAGATACGGAAAACCAAGAGAGGGGCAAGGAGATTCCCAGGCCGTCGCAGGCAGATACATCATCAACTCGCGCCTCAATGAGCTGGGATGATGCTCCGCCTCCTGAAATTACGGCAAATTCCTAGGAGGGACCACGCTCCTCTCATTCCCCTTCCCTTGACTGATGTCCCTTTTGAACGTATTGGGGTCGATATCATAGGACCCCTAGAGCCTTCAGCCCGAGGACATAAGTACAAGTTAGTCCTTGTGGATTATGCTACCTGAGGCTGTTCCGTTGCACTCAGATACATCTAAGGCAATCGCACGGGAATTAGTCGGGGTCTTTGCGCATGTTGGCATCCCTAAAGAAGTCCTTACAGATCAAGGGACGCCTTTCACCTCATAAACGTTCAGGGAAACTGTCAAATTACTTAAAATAAAGCACTTATGGACCGCGGTGTATTATCCTCAAACCAACCGTCTCGTAGAGAGGTTTAATCAGACTCTCAAACAAATGCTTCGCAAGGTGGTCAGCGGGGATGGGAGAAACTGGGATCAGCTTTTCCCTCTCGTCCTCTTTGCATATCGGGAAGTCCCACAAGCCTCTACGGGATTCTCACCGTTTGTATTATTATATGGATGACAACCTAGGGGAATATTGGATATTTTAAAAGAAGGATGGGAATGAGAGGCTCTTCCCTCTACCAATATATTAGAATATATCACACAATTACACAATAGATTTGGAAAAATTCGACCGATCTTAAAAAGTCACATGGAGGAAGCATAAGCAGCACAGGCCCGATTTTCTGACCGTGGCACCATCCTCCGAGAATTCCAACTGGGGGATCAGGTCATAGTCTTGGTTCCAACCTCTCATTCCAAATTACTTGCCCACTGGCAAGGACCTTACAAAATTAAGGAGAGAAAAGGATTTGTCGATTATTTGGTGAAACAGCCCAATCGTTGACCGAGGGAGCGGATTTATCATGTGAACTTGCTGAAGCTGTGGAAGGAAAGGGCTCCAGATCCCTTCTCAGCTCAGCCCCACTCATTCTTTACTCAATCTACAATCCTTAATTTCGGGCCAGAGCTAAATTCCAGACAGAGATGGGAGCTGGTAACAGCATGATATTGTGACCGAACCTGAGGTTGTCATTCGAGAACGTCCCTATCGAATACCTGAAGCAAAGAAAGTTGAGGTGGAACTTGAAATCAAATGTATGCTGGACCTAGGTGTGATAGAGGAAAGTTATAGTCCCTGGTCCAGTCCCATTGTATTGGTTTCTACGCCTGATGGAAGTTGGAGGTTTTGCAATGACTTCCGTCAGCTTAATCAAGTTTCCCAATTCGATGCTTATCCAATGCCTCGAGTGGATGACCTCCATGAGAGCCTCAGACAAGCACAATTCTTGACTACACTTGACATGTCGAAGGGGTATTGGCAGATTCCTTTAACGGACTCCGCAAAGGCCAAGACCGCATTCAGTACCCCTAGGGGATACTGGCAGTATTGCATCCTTCCATTTGGGTTACACGGGGCACCTGCAACTTTTCAGCACCTGGTGGATAGAGTGCTCCATAATGTGTATAGTGCTGCCTACCTGGATGACGTCGTCATCTACTCCAGCACGTGGAAGGAACACGTACAGCAGGTCACTGCAGTGCTTTGGACACTGGGAAAAGCTAGGCTCCGGATTGATCCAAAGGAATGTTTCTTTGGATTGAAGGAAGCTAAATATTTGGGCTACCTGATGGGTTGGGGTTTTGTTAAACCACAGTGTTCAAAGATTGACGTCATAATACACTGGCCCCGTCCACGAATCAAGAGGCAGGTCCAAGCCTTTCTCGGACTAGCCGGGTATTACCGCCAATATGTACCCCGGTTTTCGGAGAGAACGGCGCCCTTGGCTAATTTAACAAGGAAGAAGGCTCCGAATAATGTGGTATGGTATGATACGATGGAAGCTGCATTTAGTGACTTAAAACAGGCCCTTACGTCAGCACCAGTGTTGAAAGCTCCTAATTTTTCTCTTCCTTTCATTCTCCAGATCAACGCTTCGGACACAGGCCTGCGTGCAGTGCTGAGCCAAAACATCAATGGTGTTGAACACCCCGTCATGTACCTGAGCTGGAAACTGTTGGAACAGGAAACCAGGTATGCGCTGGTGGAACAAGAAGCACTTGCTATTAAATGGGCGATTACGTAGTTGAGATACTACCTCTTGGGTTGGAAATTCACTCTCATGATGGATCATACAATACAATACAATACAATTTATTTTTGTATAGCCCAAAATCACACAAGAAGTGCCGCAATGGGCTTTAACAGGCCCTGCCTCTTGACAGTCCCCCAGCCTTGACTCTCTAAGAAGACAAGGAAAAACTCCCCAAAAAAAACCTTGTAGGGAAAAAAATGGAAGAAACCTTGGGAAAGGCAGTTCAAAGAGAGACCCCTTTCTAGGTAGGAAGGGCGTGCAGTGGGTGTCAAAAGAAGGGAGTCAATACAATACAATACACAGAACAGAACAAATCCTCAATACAGTATAAAAATAAAAATTTTAGAAGTACGTAGCAGAATTTAACAGTAGATGATATCATATGATAAGATTTGGATATGTTTAGAGTCCTGGAGACCTCATCCATCAAGCTGCCTTCCCCATTTGGCCCATTCCATGGCTGAAACAGCGCCGGGCCAGCCAATCTGATGAAAGGACCCCTCTTTCCCACGATTCCTGCGAACCTCCATCAGGGATGACTTTGCCTTAGGCAAGCAAAACAACTTGGCAGGTGGGCCATGGCACCAAGTGCCACATTTGCGTACCAAGAAGAGAAACAGAATAGGTGAGGGTTAGAATCCAATTATAACTATCATGTTACTTATGTTTAGTGCTAATGACTAACAACAGAGATGCAGTATGTACAGTTAATCAGCAGCTCTAGTCAGTGATATGCTAAACTGAAATAATGAGTCTTCAGCCGGGATTTAAAAGCTGAGACCAAAGGGGCATCTCTTATAGAAGCAGGCAGACCATTCCACAGTTTACGGGCCCTGTAACTAAAATCTCGACCTCCCATTGTTATTTTATTAATCCTTTTGAATCATAAGCAGACCGGCATCTTGAGATCTTAATGTGCACTCTGGTTTGTAAGTCATGATAAGTTCAGACAAGAAAGCCGGACCTTGGCCATTTAATGTTTTATATGTTAAAAGGAGGATTTTGAAATCTGCCCTAAACTTAACTGGGAGCCAGTGTAAGGATTTAAGAACTGGAGTTATGTGTTCATATTTTCTTGTTCTTGTAATAATTCTTGCAGCCATATTTTGGATTAACTGGAGGCTGTATAGAGAACAGTTTGAACATCCAGTGAACACCGCATTACAGTAGTCAATCCTACTAGAAATAAATGCATGAACTAATTTCTCAGAATCCTGATTATTTAGAAAGCGACTTAATTTCCTAACATTTTTAAGATGGAAGAAACATGTTTTGGACAACTTTGTAATATGTGCTTTAAATGACATGCTAGAGTCAAAGATAACTCCTAGATTGCAGGCTGATTCAGTAAAATTAATTGGGATTCCAACTGAGTTAAATGATGACAAAATATTGTTATGATCAGCATCATTCCCTCCAACAATTAACATCTCTGTTTTATCTGTGTTTAAAGACAAGTACTGTAGTTCTCATTCATCCACTCCTTTAATTCTCTAACACAACTAATTAAAGACAACATTGGAGAAACTTCATTTGATTTAAATGAAAGGTATAACTGGGTGTCATCTGCATACAAGTGAAAATTAACATTATGTTTCCTAATGATAGATCCCAGTGGAAGCATGTAAAGTGAAAACAGTAAAGGTCCCAATACTGAGCCCTGCGGGACACCATATTGAACTTCTGTGTATAATGATGGAGTACTGTCAGCACATTTCTGTACATACTGGAATCGATTTGATAAATAAGAACTAAACCAAGCGAGCACGGTGCCTGTAAGCCCAACATCATTTTCTAGCCTGTGTAGTAAAATAGAATGGTCGATGGTGTCAAATGCTGCACTTAAGTCCAACAACATAATTACAGTGGAGTTTCCTTCATCAGAGGATATCAGAATGTCATTTACAACCTTCGTTAATGCCGTTTCTGTACTATGACCAGTGCGAAAACCAGACTGGAATTTCTCAAATAAACTGTAATGCGTAAGGTGTGACTGAAGCTGATTGGCGACTACTTTTTCTAGTATTTTAGAGAGAAACAGTAAATTTGAAATAGGCCTATAATTATTTAGTATGTGTGGGTCTAGGTCTGACTTTTTAAGTAATGGTTTAATGACTGACACTTTTAGTGTATCAGGTCCTGTGCCATGCAATAATGAACTACTGATAATGTTTAGAATAGGTGCTGCAAGAACATTCATTGCACTTTTTACTAGTTTGTTGGCACTGGATCTAGGGAACAAGACTGAATAATACATAAGATCCCCTCCAGTTAGGATGAAGACCATCTCTTTTGAAAAATCCTGGCCTTTCCCAAAAATCACCCAATTCTTCACAAATGCTATGCTTTTATTTGCACACCAGGGTTCTAGCCAGCAGTGAAGGGAATGCAATCTGCTATAAATCACATCCCCTCTATATAATCTTGGTAAGGGGCCAGATACAACTAAATTCCGACATTTTCTTTTAGCTTTGATGCATAGAGAGATGAAATTCCTCTTTAATACCTCAGATTGCTGTAAATAAATATCATTAGTGCCAACATGCAGCAATAAGGTAGATACTTCATCTTTGGCAACACAGTCCAATGCGGCCTCTATGCCAGAAATCTTGGCCCCTGCGAGGCATTTAACATTAACTGCTGGTTTAACATAGTTTGGAATTCTAACATTCCGCACTATGGAATCGCTAATTATGAGCACTTTCTTTTTCTCAGTTTCCACAGGCGCACTGAGGAGTGCTGAGAATCATCTTCTCTGCTTTTTGTAGCAACTTCGGTGCTTCTGTGCTTTCCGCGTTCAGCTGAATCACTAAGAGATCGTCGGCTTTAAGTTTCCACCACCCGCTTAGCGATCGACTTTAATTTCTCACTGCTGGTCATTCCTCCTGGTCAGCTGCCGGCTTTATTTCAGTTGAACTTGCTCGGGTGTTTGCGAAGGGCTACGTGCCTGTGGGAGACGCCGGTGCTCTGAGCTTCCACTTGCTGCTCCGCTCTGTGCTTCCGCTCACTGCTCCGCTCTGTGCTTCTGCTCTCTGCTCTGCTCTGTCACAAGCGCCCTTATAGTGGATGGCCCTACACAAGGAGTTGAATCCTCGAATCAAAAGGTGGTTTCTTGATCTTCAACCACTTGTTCATCGTAGGGGCTCCCTCCATTCCAACGCTGATGCTCTTTCTCGTTCTCACGACTTCTCAGCGTAGGTCGCCTGACCCGACGGGTCTGGGCTGAGGGGGGGGGGGGGGGGTCCTTGTCACACGTCCAATTAGGAGGCAGCTAAAGGGCTTAAGTGACGGTAATACTATGCCAGACCAGGGGGTGGCAGAGTGTGCTGACTGTCTCTCTCAGTCTCTTGCAGACCATTCTTGGGAAATCCCATCGGGTTCTGGCACCACTGGACTGTCACTTCTGGTGCTGGTGCCACGGATGACGTCACTTCTGGTTTCGAAGACGTCACTTCCGGTTCCGGCCTGGATGACCTCATTTCCTCTCCCAACCTTTAAAACCGTCACCTTACCTCCACTTGAGGAGTTCTGTTTTGGACTCTGTTTTGTAAACATTGCAAACCTTTTTCAAACCTTTTGCAGCCAGGAACATATTATATGGGTGGCTGCCCCAAACCTTTGTGACTGTCTGGAGTCGATTTTGTTACAGGGGGTTTATTTACTCTGCTTGTATCCACAGGTTTTCTCTGGCTACTCTAGTTTTCTCTCATTTCGCAAATGCAAGCTGTTTGCCCTGTTTTTTCACTCTACATATATCTTAGTCCTGTATAGAGTGGTTTTGTTGTGTTTATGTACTCTGATGAACTGGCTCCCATAGCTTCTTCCTGCCTTTGGTCCTTGCTGTTGGGACAGGGTCTAAAGAAAGGAAGCCCTCTGTGAATTGAGTGCAACCCTAACTAAGCAAACAAAGATCTGTGAATGAATGTTCATTGCAAAATGCCTTATCAGGGTTGATTGCTAAATTATGGCAACCTTGATAGTATATTGGAATAAGCAGTTTATAAAAATGGATGACAAAATAAATAAACTGCTTTTACCAATTATTGGTTTACTTTTTACAAATGGCCGTGTGTTTATTATGACTGATGAAATGTTAAGTTTGCTCACTCTGCATCCTCATTTGGTCTGGTGCTAGAACCTGAATTCTTTCTTTTTATCTCAGGTATACCTTTGCTGTTCGTATTTGATTCTGGGATTGGACATATATAGTAGAATCCACTGTATTAATCTAGACTGTGATCCTTTTCTCTGTGACAAGAGTATTGTTACATTATCTCTTTAATCAAAGACAATTCTGGTATGTTTCACATGCTAACAAAAAAGTGATTCAGATTCTCAGTCTGATTCTAAAGATGCCCTAGGCTGTACAGCTAAGTTCACTCAGATATTTCTTTGGTTTCTTTATTATTCAGTTAACTGTCTTTTAATATTCAAATTAAATCAAAAACTAGGATTTGCATTGCTCTTTATATAAAACAAAAACCTAGGTTATTTTTTCAATTAAAAATACAGTAACCCTATTTTAATCATTTATTTTTATACAAAAACATTTTAAACTGCAGTACGTTGACACAGTTTAAGTTATTCTATTTCCAGGGTAGAGTTAATTGAAAAATGTAGCAGCTGGAATCAAACAATAGGAAATACTATTACAGAAAATTATTCCTGTGTTTTGTCCCTATTTATTGTTCATTTAAAGTTAAGTATCCCTTTTTAATATATATATCTCTTAATGATATGGCAACCGAGAGCATACGTATACCAAATTGTTTATTAATTGAACTGTATACATAAGAGAAGGGTAAACTCAGAGCCTTTGAAAATTAAAAAATAAATAGAATGCCAAAAAAACCTACACCATTCAATATAATGATCTACCTACTGGGGGGGGCCTCCTCATTTTTCTGATATAGTTCATCCATAGATGGTTCATCACTGGGTCATTTGTTTCTTCTTCTTCTTGATGTGCTACGTTATGCATTATGTTATTAAGAATATTTCTTTATTTATTTTGTATTTTTTATGCTTATAGTATGTGTATTTGTTATTAAAATTGTATTCCTTGCGTTCTTTATGTGGAGGCTAAGACAGTGGAACCACATCATGATGCAGCTGGGAGACCACCCAAATGCTATTTAAGAGCCAGAAGCAGATGATATAGAATTTCTCTCTTGTTCTTTGAGTTTGCTTTGGATTTTCTGATTTATAAACTTTTGGTTTTCATGTAAAAGTAATATTTTTGGATTTTGAATTGGATCTGCTCACTTTGCAGTTTGCTTTTTATTTTGTTTACCTTAACTGTTATTCCTGTTGGTGCACTCTTGTGTAAAATGTTGGAATTCTCATTAATCTTTAAACATTAAAGAAACCATGTTTTATTTTTGTTTGCCAGAGGGTTTTACATTTTTACCTCCTTTCCCTTTGTGAATATTTTTGATTTGAAAACATTGTCTCTAATGTTGGGACTGTTCATGTTGTAAGCCTATGTAACAGGGTGTAGCAGTGCTACTTAAAAACTGCATCTCCCAGCAGTCCCTGCTGGGGCTGCTGGGGTCAAAGGTAGCCACAGGCAGATAAAAGGAGGGCAGAGGGCAAAGAGAAGAAAAGTTTTTGTTTTTGGTTTGTATTGTTGCGGTTATTTGTCGTCTCTCCTGCTGTTATTTGAACTGTGATCATTTTTGTCTTGGACTGTATTCGTTTGTTGGGGACTGGATTGTCTGTCTACTTGTTCACTGAGAGCTGTATTGGATTATTGGATTTTTTGGAACAGTGGAGCGCTCCCGAATCAACCATCAACCTCATCAGTAAATACCGGTAGGACTGTATTTTCCCTTCTCCATTGCAACTTACAGATTCGCTGGACTTAACTTGGTCACTATTCATCTTTCAACCTGTTTCTTATATATGGACTTGGCTGTGTGGTGTTTGTGTTTATTTTGTGTATGTGTAATATCGCCGAAGGGGTCAGGGGTGGTATTACTGTTTTCATTTCTCAATTCATGTCATTATATTTATAATTGTTTGTCATTCCCAGTGTGCTTATTTGTCTCTGTGGTGAGAGTGTGTGGGTCGATCCAAGGCTGGGGACGTTCCTGGGATCTCTGCTTTTAAAATAAATAAATCACTGTCTTCATTGGCGGTGTGAATCTTAGCGGCTCCTGACCGCTACAAGGGTTAATTCACGTTCAAAGCTATATTTGTAATTTTTCTCCTGTGAGGTTTCTGAACTCTTTTAGGACCCAACGGGATGACACGCTGAAGCGCTACTGCTGCATCTGTGGAGGACTGCTTGTCCATTGCTGAGCCAACTTCAGGTTTGCAGCACAGCACCATAGCGCTGTGGAAATAACTGTAATTTGATCGCAGTTGCGCTATAAACACCTGTCGCTGACAGGTGATGCAAGGAACATTATAAATGCAGGGAACAGTATAACTTGGCCACTGACTAAGCTGTGTCTGTGTATAGGAGAATGGTAGCTCCTGCTGCAATAAATAAACCTGCTGTTCCTGTTTCAAGTTGAGTAAAACTGGTTTTGCTAAAGTACTGAGATTCAGCCTAGTGTTTTGGGGCGCAAGACAGTGACTCACGCGTCATACCCCAAAATTGTTCTGTCCCTTTTGTGTAATGAATGTTTAATATAGACTGGGAGAGCAAGTGTTGCAGGCTCCTGGCCAGGGCATAATTGTATGGATTCATTTTCTGTCTTCAGTAAGTGCGAATGGGATTTGCAAGGCTCCACTCAATTTTTGTTTTAAAATTCAACATTTTAAATGTTAACATGTGATTTTTTTTGTTTGTAATGTTTTTTCACTCTTTTAGAGGAAGGTTGAAAATAGATGCACACCTAGAAAGCATGCAGGAGCCTTGTTTAATTTTCTTTATTTCTTTTTACTCTCCCAGGTAACATGTTTGTGTATATATTAATGTAGCATGCACTACATTTAAAAACACCATCCAAATCTTTCTTGTTAACATTTTTGATATCTGTTTGTCACTTTATTTTGTATTAAGAGTTTAAAAAGTAAACATGAATTTGTCTTGCTGGAGAGGAAGGTAGCCTCATTTAATTTGTATTACTTTTTACTCTCCCTGATGCCAAGGAAAAAAACAGCAGAGATTCAAAGCAAGTATTGTTTTGTTACCTGACGCGAAGGAATAGAAAAGAGCAGCATAGCGAAAGGATATACCTGCGACTTGAGTCTGAGGTTAGGCTGCTTTGATAGTGATGATGCCTACAATTTTAGTTCAGATCTGTGTGTGAGTGCAGATCTGCAATTTGTATTTTTGAGGCCCGTCACCTTTCTAAGATTTGTGAGCAGGGAGAATCATGACATTTTCAAATAAAATACACAAATCCCTATTCTTATACCCAACCTATTTCTGTCATATTTACTCTAGTCTGGCCTCTCTTCCTCCTACAAATTAGCCCTTAGACTAGTGTCAAGCTTCCACGTTGCCTTAGACAAAATGGCACACCTTTTTTTATGATTCGTTACATGCCATAACTAATGGTTTCTGTGGCTCAAAATGCACCAGCAAGTTTGATGACTTCAGCAGTTTTTTAATTTCTAAAATGCCTTCCCTGGTACTAAGCTCAATTTTGAGGGAATGTTTCTTGCAGAAAGTCATGGATAGTGGCTTAACACTGTGGCTGCATTTGGTATGAACTCATTATAATAATTTATCATTCCAGGAATGATTTGAATCCTTTGGTGTTCTGTGGGGTCTCTGCAAAACGTTGGATTTTTTTATGTTGCATTGTATAAACCAGCAGTGTTGATTCCATATTGTAAATGAATGTGGGGCAGCAAAGAAACATTTATTTTTATCAGTTGGACATGCTGCCAATAATCACATAGGGCATTTTCAAGATTCTGAAAATGTATGGTTTCGTCTTGCCCAGTATCAGAGCAATCAAACAAGTAAACTAGAACATTTTGACCCTGGAACAATGTTCTCTAAAAATCTTTGAAATATTCCAGCACCCTTCATGTTTCATAATCAAGAAATAGAAGATGAAGATGACCTGAGGTCTTGATAGCTTTTGACACTAATAACAGAAGAAAAGATTGACGCCTCTCAGCAAACCATAATTTACAATCAAAGAGTAACAGTGTGTAAAATAGGAGAAACTATAGGGATTAGATATGGGACAGTTAAACATGAAAAATTCTGTGCATCTTTGATATTCAGAATGTTAACTCCTGAAATGAAACATCACCCTATCCAGTGTTCCATGAAGAATACCATAGAAGAGCTTTGTGAACATTGAAAAATAAAACTTGTTTGGTTTTATTTTCTTTTTTTTAAAGGATAAAAACTTATTTATCTCCACATACATTTATTAATTATCTCCTGCACAGATGTTTGTCTTAAAGAGACAAAGCTGTTCAAATCTAAATGTATGTGATGAATGTAGTCCATTCCTTAAAACTTGGGTCCTATTCCTTATATAAACTAGAATTGCAATTGACTTAACCTTCTAATTCACAATTTTTTTACAGGTTCCAGAATCTTTTTATTTAACCCCAAATACACACAAAGCTTTAACTTTAGATTTAAATAGTGTTTATATTTTGTAATAAGTGTACTATAATATATAATAAAATATGTGCTGCACATGTGCATCCATCTCCATGTTGGCATCATTATACTTCATCTTCACCAAGACATGTCCATTTTTTGGGGATTTTAGATTATACGCTATATAAGCTAAATCAGTTTTTGCAACTGTCATCTCTTGCTAATACATTATTGAATGAGTGTAAAAAGTCATATGGTTTTCAATATCGTTGACAATTAATGTTGCTGCCAAACATAAGGTGATGAATGAGGATCAAGTGTTATACCAGTCAGTGACAGATAAGACAGATCCTTGCAGCGTGTCAAAAGCATTGCATTCATTCTCCTTTAAGCTTCAGTCTTTCAAGGCCAAGTTCTTCCATCTCAATAAAATTTTAAATATTAACTCCTCAACTCTTCTTGTGTAGTTTGTGTATGTGTCAGGTTCATGGCCCAGTAAGCCCTTGCTCAAATGGTGTTACCTTGAGTACAGCAGACTAGTTGCTCCTTTAACATTCAATTCAGGTACTGTAATTCACAGTGCACACAGGAGCATTACAGTACAGCTATGTAAGTTACCAGATATTCTCCAGATGCCTTACATTACTGTTAAACTTGAATGACTGCACAATAACCGAGGGCATAGAAGTTTACTTTTCAGGCTAAGCCAATATTATCTTCAAAAAATAACTCAAACACCCTGATATGGAGATTGCTGATAAGAATGACTTCTACACTCACTCAATTGTCATGAAGAACCTTTGAGTGGAATATGCTGAATTCCTAAAAGCAACCATGTAAATTAACTTCACTGACATTTGAACTGAAATTATCAGAGTTAAGGAAAGGTAGGCAAAAATTGAATAAAAAGATTGTTCTCTGCAGTAACATTTGTATGGGCAAGAGCAGCGTTTGGGGTTGGCAAGTGGGGTAACCTCCCCAGGCCCCGCACCTAAGGGGGCCCTGCTTTTGACCTCTGCGTGTCCCATTCGAGAGGATTTGTCAAGTTATATCCTCCAGTATATATATATATATATATATATATATATATATATATATATATATATATATATATATATATATATATTTGAGATGCTTCTAAAAGGAACCCTTTGAAAATCCCTCTTCAAGGTCAAATTCCGTACATGTACATCTTTGAAAACATTCCACAGTCCGAATATTAATGCACAAAAACATGTATTGCTAATCATAACCAGCTGACATGACATCAATGTGAGTTATGACTATGACATCCTGCATATCGAGACTCAGAGTATACTTGCAATTTGGGTACTTTTCTAGAAGAGGCCCAGCTAATTTCTGCATGACACCGCGTCGCATTTCACACTGTCGTGGTATTGTCATGAATTATGAATTGCACTTTTTGAACAGATTATATTGTTATATTTTGATAAAATCTGCATGTCATCTTGCAAAAAATTAGCTGAATGAGAAAATCTGGTGTATGTTAACATTATTTTTATTAAATGTGCATGCAAGTTTATACAGTCAACACATAACGGTTACAGCATTTGACATAACCGGCCCCGTGTGGGGTTGGTCATCCCTAGGCCCTGCACACCCCTAAGACCACTTCTGTGTATGGGCATGACTCAGATAGAAAACTTGATAAATGCTCAAACTCAGCACCATCAAAATGAAAATTATTTACTAAGAGGACAGGTCACAAAGAAACAACATTTGTATTGTGGATCTTAGAGAAAGTGTGGGTCTCAATCTTAGTGGATGCCTAAGACAGCAACATTTGAGGGGTGGCATTTTTTTAAACAATACAGGAACGTGACTTATTAACAATCAGGTTTACATACAAACAGCCTGACTCCTATTAACCTTATTAAATTGTTTTATATTATTTTCCCTGTCACACATGTTCGCTTGGGAAGCAGTTAAAGGGTTCAAATCAGGGTATTTGACAGGCTGGATCAAGGGTTGGTGCTGAGTACTAATTCCTCTCCTTGTCCTCCCACAGACCTTCAGAAGAAAACAATGCTTAATCAACTCACTTCTGCCTGTTCCTTACCCTCTTCCGGACCCTACAGATGACCTAATTTCTGGCACCTATAGATGACCTCATTCTACTTGCTCACCTGCAAACATGCCCTTCCTGCTTTCCTGCCATAAATTCACTCAGTTCATCTATTCAGTCAGTCCCGATTAATGATATTGGTCTCAAACCTTAGAGATTACTCTTTTCTTTTCTACAATATAGGGGGTGAATCTCCAACTCTTTTTGCTTGTTGTTGTGTTTTCTTACATCTCGTACAAGTAATGTTTATTTTTAATGTCTGACAAACTAGTCTTTACAGATGGTGTTCTAAAATTCCAGAGAACACCACACTCACCCTCACAGAGGCTCTCTTTACACTGAACATCCTTGCCTTTTTATTTTCTTCTAGTGCAAGTTTGTAGTTTTACTTTTGTTATAGTAAGTTCCTTTTCACCAAGTGTGAAAACATAGTAAACAAAAGAGCAGCTTTGAATGTCAGTGATTTGGATTTTTATAACTGTAAAGAAGTGTAATTAAAATTTTTTTTCAGACTGGTGTTCTGTTTGTTAAGGGAATCTAACTTCAAACAGTTAATCTATTTATTATTTGGTATAATAACGAAAAGAGTTTGTTCACAAAACTCAAAAGACATTGAAGGGTAGGAAGACGGACAGTTTATAGGGAAGGACCGGAAATTAGAATGTGGAATGCTGGGAAAATCGTGGTGGTGTATGGGAGTCTGACGTCATCAATGGGGAAGCAAAGGGAAGAAAGGAACCCGGAAGTGTGCATCTCTTTGAGTCGTCCGGGCGGTCTTTACGGCGGCGGTGTCTCGGTCTTTCTGAAGATACAAAGAGAGAGAGGTTAGTACACTGCCTTTGTCCCCCGGCAGGACTTGTCTCGGTGCAAATTGGGTCCTTAAGCTGCTCCCCAAGTGCTTGTGCATGATATGACATAACCCAGACCTATTGGGTCTGGCGGCCCGAACTGAGAGGTCATAAACCCGAGAGAGCACATCAGTGTTGGCTTGCAGGTTATCTTGGCAATAAATGACAGTGAACTTATATGGCTGCAAGTCCAAAAACCAACTGGTGACCCGAGGATTCGACTCCCTGTGAAGGGCCATCCACTGGAGGGCTGCATAATCCATCCCAGCAGGTAGTACCGCAGGTGAGTTACTGCCCACTTGATGGCTAAGCCGTCCCACTCCACCGCGGCATACCTCGTCTCCTGGTCCAACAGTTTCTGGCTCAGGTATATCACAGGGTGTTCAACACCATCGATACTCTGGCTCAGCACGGCACCAAGACCTGTGTCCGAAGCATCGGTCTGGAGGATAAAAGGAAGTGAAAAAGTTAGGAGTCCTTAATACAGGTCCCGTTGTGAGGGCCATTTTTAAGTCATTGAATGCCCGTTCCGCTTCTTCCTTCCACACCACATGTAAAGGGGCCCTTTTCTTTGTCATGTCTGTCAAGGGTGCTGCCCTCTCAGAAAACCGAGGTACAAACCGGTGGTAGTAGCTTGCTAATCCTAAGAAGGCTTGCACCTGCTTCTGGACTATCAGACAGGGCCATTCCAGGATGTCTTTAACTTTAGAACACTGTGGCTTCACCAGCCCCCCTCCTACTAGGTAGCCCAAATATCTGGCTTCGTTCATCCCAAAGTAACACTTCCGAGGATTGATACGCAGCCCGGCTTTCGCTATCGTCAGGAGGACTGCATAGACCTGCACTACATGTTCCTCCCAGGTGCCAGAAAAGATGACCACGTCATCAAGTTAGGCGGCACAGTAGGACTGGTGGGGCCTTAGCACTCTCTCTACCAGACATTGGAAAGTTGCCGGTGCCCTGTGCAGCCCAAATGGAAGTACCTTGTATTGCCAGTGTCTGTTAGGGGTGCTAAATGCAGTTTTCTCTTTTGCTGATGCCGTTAAGGGAATTTGCCAATACCCCTTTGTCATGTCAAGAGTAGTCAAGTAACAGGCTGTCCCTAGTCTCTCGAGGAGCTCATCCACTCGGGGCATGGGATAGGCGTCAAATTTGGAGACCTGGTCGTTGCAGAATCTCCACGGCCCATCTGGCTTGGATACGAGGATGATAGGACTGGACTAGGGGCTATGGCTCTCCTCAATGATATCCATGTCCAACATTTGTTGAACCTCTAGCTCCACCTCAGCACGTTTCACCTCAGGGAGGCGATAGGGCCATTCCCTGACAACCACCTCCCGGGTCCATCACTATGTCGTGCTGAATCAGTGAGGTCCGGCCTGGTGCTTCACTGACCACTTCTGGGATGGACAAGATCATTCTTTCGAGCTCCTGTCGCTGGTGGAACAACAAATTTGTACCAAGGTTAAGCGTGGTTTTTTCTGAGAAAAGGGAGAGGGCGGGGCCGGGAGGAGGGCACTCTTCCCTGTCTTTCCACAGCTTCAATAAATTAATATGATAGACCCTCTCGCTCGGCTGATGATTTGGTTGACTCACCAAACAGTCGACGAGCCCCTTTCTCTCTTTAACCTTGTAAGGCCCTTGCCAATGGGCCAACAATTTGGAGTGGGAAGTGGGCACAAGCACCATTATGTGATCCCCCGGCTGGAATTCACATAGGGAGGAGTTCCGATTGTAATTCTGGACCTGCGCTGCTTGAGCCCTGGACATGTGTTCTTTAAGTAGAGGTCAGATTTTTTCCAATCTATCGCGTAACTGCGCGATATATTCTAAAAGGTTGGTGGAGGGAAGTGCCTCCCCATTCCAGCCTTCTTTTAGTACATCCAATATGCTCCAGGGTTGGCGTCCATATAGCAAATCAAAAGGGTAAAAACCCGTGGAGGCTTGGGGCACCTCCTGGTAGGCAAAAAGTACTAGGGGTAAAAGTTGCTCCTAGTTCCTACCATCCGTGCTGACTACCTTGTGGAGCATCTGTTTGAGTGTTTGATTGAACCTTTCTACGAGGCCATCCATCTGTGTATGATAGACGGATGTTTTAAGATGCTTAATCCAGAGCAACTTGGCAACCTCCCTGAATGTATCCGATGTGAAGGGTGTACCCTGGTCTGTGAGGACTTCTTTGGGTATGCCCACTTGGGAAAAAAGCCTTACTAGTTCCCGTGCGATATTTTTCGTATTAGCAGCTCGCAGGGGAACCGCTTCGGGGTATCGAGTCGCATAGTCAACCATGACTAAAATGTACCTGTGACCACGCACCGAAAGTTATAAGGGTCCAACTAGATCGACACCGATCCTCTCAAAGGGTATATCTATAAAGGGAATCGGGATCAGAGGAGCGCGGTCCCTCCGGGGTATCTGGCGCAGCTGACAGATTGGGCAGGACTGACAGAAACACTGGACCTCCTCATTAACCCCGGCCAGTAAAACCAGAGTTTTATTCTCTCCAGGGTTTTTTCAGCCCCGAGATGGGCGCCTAAGAGGTGAGCGTGAGCTAGTTCACAAACCTCCCGCCAGTAGGTCCGCGGTACTAACAGCAACTTCCGCACCTCACCTTCGTGCTCCACAACTCGATATACCAGCTCGTTATCCAAAACAAAGTAGGGTCTGCGTGGTGTGGAAGCTATTGACGATATGTCATCTGCAGACACGATAGCATTCCTGGCAAACTTCAGAGAATCATCGTTCCACTGTTCTTATTTAAATGATGCCAGCGTGGACTGGAACTGAAAGTCTATGCCGGCGACTACGTCAGGAATCCGGTCCGTGGGAGCACCCGCCTGCCCCAGATCCCCATCTGGTTGCACTTCCAGGTCGAGGTCTGATGGTGAAGAGAGCCCTCCCGGCCCGTCCACGTCATCATTAGTTGCCGAGAAGCACGGTGTGGGAGCCCCTTGACCCTCCATAGTCAGACCCAACACAGGTATAGGAGTGGTGACAGCTCTACTGCATTTATTTTCTGACCAGTCTTGTCCCAAGATAACTGAAAAGGGGGGCGCTGGCATTACAGCAACCAACAGTTGTTTAGGAGTCCCTTCCCAGGTAATGTAACAGTTCGCACCTATATGACCTGGTCTCCCCATGCACACATTTAACGCTCGTTCGTTAAGCAACCCATTGTCGCGGTAGGACATAACGATGAGCAACAGTGGTAATGTTACTCCCGGAATCAAATCACATCACATCACTGAGTGCCCATTTAACAACACCACTCCTGTATTTGTGACTACCAGGGGTTTCGACAGAGTATAATACCTCTCTCCTTTGGCCCAGCTGCAGTTCATGGGTTCTGCGTTAAGAGGGCAGGCTGGCAGTAGGTGTCCCGGCTCACCACACTTGAAACAGCTCTGTGGCGCGGGCATCCAGTCTGGCTGGAGTCTCCGCGACGCAGCGGGTGGGTTCAGGGGTGGCGACATGTCCCTGCCAGGTCCCGCGAGCCGGCTTCTCAGACCCTCCAAAGTGGGTGACCACCAATTGTCTCTACAGGACCTCCAGAAGGCCATTCATATCTTTGAACGGGTGCCTCCGGACCTGCTAGGCAAGGTAGTCTGGCATTGCATGGATCAACCCCTCACAAGCCACTTGCTCCACCATCTGGCGAGCCTGGTTTTTATCTGTCCATAGCCAGCGCCCGAGCTTGCCCCAGTATTCAAATGCTTGGTCCCTAGCCGGGAGTTCAGGGTCGAATCTCCAGTGCCGCCATACCCTCGCCTGCTGGCCGGTGGTCACGCCGTAACGTTGGTATATCTCGGGACTCAGGAGGTCGTATTGGGTGGCCACCTCCTTGGGGAGATCATGATAGGCCCGCTGCGCAGGCCCCTTTAGATACGGAGCCAAGATGGACGCCCACTCTGCCCGTGGCCATTGGTCCTGGGTTGCCGTCCTCTCAAATATGGAGAGGTACGACTCAATGTCATCTGCCTCTGTAAGAGGGATAATCGGAGGTGGAGGAGGCCTCGCGGGCTCCGGCCTTACCACTGCCAGCTGCCTCTTGGTTTCGGTGAGCTCCACTTTAGTAGACACCTGCTCCATCTTGACGGCTTGGAGCTCAGTTGCCAGGGTGTTGAGGACTGCATTCAGGTCCTGTCCTTCGCTCATTTTACAGATCTCTTATCCTGCCGACTATGCCAGTGTAATAACGAAAAGAGACACTCATAAAGGTTTGGGGTTTTTAGCCCCGTATACTGTAACAAAAATATGTCAATTGTTCACAAAACTCAAAAGACATTGAAGGGTAGGAAGACAGACAGTTTATAGGGAAGGACCGGAAATTAGAATGTGTTATGCTGGGAAAATCGTGGTGGTGTATGGGAGTCTGACGTCATCAATGGGGAAGCAGAGGGAAGAAAGGAACCCGGAAGTGTGCATCTCTTTGAGTTGTCCAGGCGATCTTTACGGCGGCAGTGTCTCAGTCTTTCTGAAAAAAACAAAGAGAGAGAGGTTAGCATGCTGCCATTGTCCCCTGGCAGGACTTGTCGCGGTGCAAATTGGGTCCTTAAGCTGCTCCCCAAGCACTCGTGCGTGCCATTGGTTATATTGTTATATTTATATATTGTTATTTTTGTGTTTACATATTTTTTAATAAAGTATAATCAATTCTAAAATGCTAAATTTACATTAATTTATTGAAATCTTTAGTAAACTGTTTTCCACTCTTTGGGCAGGTTCTTGCAGTGATTGATAAGATTATCACCTCTGGATCCCTCCTGAATTGATGCATGCCATTTCCTTTCCTGGGCTCTTTGTGTTAAGCCCTAATGTGTTACCTTATTCCTGACCACAGTTCAGTGGCCGGTGTCCTTGAGTCTATTTGCACTTAATTTGCTGTTGTTAGTTCAATGGGCCAATATTGCACACACTATTCTTCACTCACTGGTTACTTTGCATAATATCACTGGCTTTGGGACATTGCCAGTATTTCTTGATCCAAATGAGAATATGGGTTTTGGGAAATGACCAATCTTAACATTACTTTTTATAATGTTAGGGGCATGAACTCTGGTTGAGTGTGCTGGACTTTGTTCACTGACATCACAAATGTATCCCCAATTCAATATTTACACTTGCTAATACTGATATTTACCATTTTCTAAAAAAATACTATCAGTTTGTGGCAACTTCTTTAGTTTGTTTCAAGACATACGCTGTGCTGATTCTCTTTAAAAGGAATCTGTAGCTTAATATCACCAAGGTGACTAATAAAATTGTCAGCCACTGATGATCATATCTGCATATGCTTATAATCCTTACTGATCATCATACTTTCCTGATCTTGCCAGTAAGCTTCTTAAGGTCAGCTATGAGCTGTTAGTAAGAATCAACTCTAATACTGTAATAAAACTCCATCAGACAAAGCACGACCAACTTCCATAATTTCCTTAGGAAAACTTTGTGTCTACCTTAATTAAGTCAATAGTTTTTGTTTACAAAGTTCCTTGGTGAAAGAGTTCTCTGTTTTCTCTGAAATTAAAAAACTCACACATTTTCTCATCTCATCACTTTTAAATAAATTTTACTTATTTCATTTTGTCTTTTAGATCTTTGGGTTTGCTTAATGCAGTGCCACCAATTCTGCTCTACTCCATATATTCCAAGCTGGCAATTCAACACTACTGTTTTCAATGACAAACCTTTCTGTGAGAAGCTTGGAAATAAATTAGATACATTTTTGACACAAAACCATGATTAAGTAAATGATACTACAACAGCTAGATAGGCAATTAAAGAATTTATCTAGAACTTCACTATAGTACTCTTCTTTCACCAAACTCATATGAAACTCCAAGTAATCTCTGAATTAGAATCTTGAATTTCCCTTTAAGACAAAATTCATTCCCTCTTGGTTGATAAAAATCAGAAGTAGTGATAAGAGAACCCTGATGAATTTGCTTAGCCTGAAGTTTGGCAAAACCACAGAAAGGTTTTCAAACTTTGCTAAACTCCCTATAAGGATGGAGGAACTAAACTAGTTTTGAGTGGATTGTAATGATGCAATAGTCTTTCAATTGTCCCTGAGAGCTAGGAAAAAGTCTTCCAACTATACTGGAGCAATTATTGTAGCCTAATTTGTGATTTAAGCTGTGAGGCAGCAGTGCTAATCACTGTACCACAATGTCTCAACCAACAAAAGACACTGAACTAATACTACAAACAAAATGCAACATTCAGTCACAAACTAGCAATAAATAAATAAAATATAGATCATTGCATTCACAGAGTTACAGCCTTGGAGCACACATTGCAATGAAGCAGCAGCATGGGAATGACTTGTTCCATTGTTTGTGATTGTGGCTCCGGGCACAGCAGCAATGTCTTTTTTTGTTTCCCATGTGTCTGTGCAGATACTTTGCTCTTTTTACTTCCATCAAGAAGAAAGAAGCGGCTTGTAAATAGTAATAAATATGTTGTTTTTATTATTTCACAGGGTCTTTTGTTTTCTGATGGGGTTGGGGGAATGAATAAGGTCCTTTAAGGCTTGTTTTGAGATTGTTGCTGGGCATGTGGCTAATTTGCATGCCTAATTAACTATGCAGTGCTAGGATTGAAAATATATATTTAGTATATATAATATATATATATATATATAATATATATATATATATATATATATATATATATAATATATATAATATATATATATATACTCATAGTACTACAAGTTTTTTGTTCATGTTTTATTTTTCTTTAAACACATGTGTGATAGAAATCCGGCAGTGTTTCCCAAACTTTGTGGCTTCAGGACTTATTTTTACCTTTTTAAGTTCACTCGACCCACCTACAGCAATCAAAAAACCCTGGGGTAATGAAATTACCATACGTTGAAGAAACAAGTGCATTTAGAGACTGGGAAATAATTATACAGCACTGTCAAGTGTTTTGGTAGATGGCCTCAGAGCCTCTTAGTAGCTGAAACTGCATTTTGTTTTTTCTGCATATGTTTGCAACTAACCTGATGGTCAATGTCCTTATAGTATTCATGTGTAGAATTGTGAGCATGGGTGCAATAGCTCTGTGATGTCACACTAACCTTGCAAAATATTATGGGGCACTTGGAAGAAAATGTTTGCTAAACTGGTTGCACAGTGAATTTCCAGGAAAATATTCGGCAAACAACCCTGTTGCGAAAAATGGTTTGGCAAATTTTGACAATAAGCACTAATGACAAGTTACAGACTATTAAGATTAGAACTGAACACAAAGCTCTGCTGACTCAGAAAGAAGATTTATGTTACCAGGTGCCAGGCCCAGCTGCTTGCATTAAGGATAGAAATTTTGAAATATTTCAAATTAACCTCAAGATTTAAAAATTCTCATATTATTAATTTTGTAAAAATCCATAATTATTTCACATTACAGTATTTCTGATGTCCCTAACTACTACACACTCATGTTGAACTGTTCCATCACTAACAGAAGTATATTTCTGATTTCATTCATTCACTAGCTTCTGTCTTGCTTAAAGTTCAGAAAATGTGCAGAAGATTCTGCTTGTTATTGAGTCTGTCCTGACTCTCAATGCTCCAGCAGCATTTGTCTAACTTGATGTCTTTTGATCACATAGACCATCCCTTCCTTGCTGTAGAAGATTGAGAGAATAGTATTCAATAATGGATTTATAAACTTCATCAGAAATTTTAACTTTTTTTCCTTAATAATAGTCCTTGCAATTTCTTATATCTTCCAGCCTTTCCCCATGGAAAAAAGGTACCAGTAAAGGATGTCTACTTGCCCCTCTACTCTCTTGAATCATTGGAGAAAAAGATCCATAACTGTCAGCTATAAACTCCTACAATACAGCAACACTTTTTAACTAGTTATTGTTTCTTCAGAAATCCCTGTCAGACCTGTTTAAGACCTTCCAATTAACTGGATGAAACCCTCTCTCTTGCCTTGTTTATGCTGACAGGCTGGTTTACCTGTTTAATTTAGTATTGTGTGGAGAGATATACTGCATTGGCAAAACTGTGCAATCGTATACTTGCATCCCTATATTTCATAATAATGTCCTTAACTTCAGTGACCAGCTACGTGTCTAACTGCTTTGACACAGTGCAGGGATTAGTGCATTTGGTGACCTCTTTAATGATTCTGGGCATCTGTCATTCTAATTCCACTAGTTTCAAGTTGTTTTTCCGTGCTTGTTCTTTCCCTATTGTTTATAAATGCAGTCATTGTTAAGAATCTCTCTTTCTTTTTATTTGCCTGTTTGTCCTCTGAACTCCCGTTTTTGTTTTTTCTCAGAATTCAACCACCACCCAAGAGAAAGAGAGGAGAGCCAACAGCAAGGGCAAATCTTTAAAAGCAACACAGAAGGGAGAATGTCCTTTTCCCCAATATAAATGTTTATTCTCAAATTTTATTAATAAGATCTGACCATATTTTTTAAACGTTTGTACAGATTTGTACAGAAGCTAGTCCCAGTTTCTACTTTGTAAAGGAGACTTTGTCCAGTCTGCAGTAGTGCACAGCCAGTATTTCTATGCCCTATTTTGTCCTTTCTTACTGCCACTTGCCCTATCAAACCTGCAGCACAGTGTCCTCTTCACAGTAGAAATTGAGATTTCCTTTTTACAACCACTGTTAAGCTGTTGTGCTTTGATGCGCCTATCACACAAGATAGTGACCCTCAGAATCTTGTTTTAAGATTGGGTTGTGTGAAGATCTGTAAAAGTTGAGGGCATTTACATACTTGGGCAAAATTGCACAAACAAGCAGGCACAGGACAAGAATATAAATCCAGCTTGAAACTGTATTCCATCGGTAGTTGTATTCCAGAAGTGGGGTGAAAAATGTAGAAATGAATAAACACAGATGATACTATTCTTTATGGCTCCTTTTTAAAGAGAGTGCTTGATTATCCTTCTTCCTAACAACCCCCACATCACTCTGAAGATGTCCAATAGTGTAATACTACCAGCACTTCTGGGCATTGTAGGTAATTTAAGTAGCACTGCTACAAGTTAAAGCTAGATTCAAATACTAGTTTTGTCTCTTTTGAGAAATTTTTTATTCCTAGATTCACAAAAGTTTCTTTAAGTATTCTTGATTTCTTCTCACATACCAAAAGACACACAGATTAAGTTGCTTGACGTCTCTGAATTGACTCAGCGTACTCCAGCAGACTAAAGCATTGAGCCTGTTGCTGATAAAATAGGCCTTGTTTAACTATGAAACACCAATGGGAAATGTGGCTAAGAAAATTGATAGATGTAATGAAAACATTATTACATTAAAACATTAAAGAGATTATTTAGATTTTTTGATGTTTAAGTGTAACTCTCATAGACCATGTTGTCCAGTAAAAAAGACTGGTCAAATCTGGGATTTGCACTAATGTAGAAATGGTGAAATTACCCATCAGTCCATCCACACTGAACATACAGTATGATAAAGGGTGCAATGGCATAAATGCAACAATCACAATTTTTTACAGAATCTTTTTAAAAATGCTTTTCAACCTAATTTTTTATGTTTTAATATGCAGCATATGTTTGGCATGCATGGAGCTCATTCTCATAAATGACTCTTATTGAAAGAGTGTATTGCATACTGACTTACAGCATCTTACTGTAATTTTTTTAAAGCAATTTCAAAACCCAAAGCATATTTGTTATAATTGTGATTCACTGTGATGCAATTTATTTCTTAATATTTTTTCATATTGTGTCCCACTACTTTTTATCTGATATGGTTTTGTGAATTAAGTTGTTGAAGTTTATCCTGTTCATTTTCTTGCATATGAATGGCTCTAGTATCAGTTTTGTTTTAATGTACTTAGGACTGTAACACAGTTACTTCAAAAAAGCCACCCCTGTAATTTTGTTTACATTTTTTTTAATGTTATTTAATTCTGAAGCAAAGTTTTGGTTTACCTTCACCACAAAAACTTGCAACTTTATTTTCCTTGAGATTGTTTTCTTTTTTTCTGTAAATTTCCAAAAAGAAGGGCAAAGGGGATTTGGCATAGACAATCCAGACTTTGACTTTTCCCAGGAACTGTGGCCCCCTGGAGGGTTACAGCATTTTTCACAGGAACTGCTTACATTGGAATTTGTGTTTTCTGTTCTCCCATTACCAGAAGGCTTTTTTTACCTTTCATTTCATTGCTTTTTCATTGCATCAAAATGTCTGCAAAGCATTACTTTTACTTGCATCACTAAATGTCCAAGTCTGAGTGTTTTTTTTATCCATCCATCCATCCATTTTCTAACCCGCTGAATCCGAACACAGGGTCACGGGGGTCTGCAGGAGCCAATCCCAGCCAACACAGGGCACAAGGCAGGAAACAATCCCGGGCAGGGTGCCAATCCACCGCAGGACTTTTTTTATCCAAACTTTTATTTTTTTATTCCAGATCAAAAAGACATTTATGTCTTTATTTATGTTAGGCTAGTTGGTAGCTTTATAGATTGGGGTTGGGGATTATAGGTTTGAAGCTTGTCTTTCCAGAACTGGTACCTGTGACCTTAAATTACATTCGGCAGGCACAGAAAATGGATGAATGAATGGATGAATTGAATATCTATACATACAACAGACATACTGTATCTATTAAGAGAACTGCTGCATTGTAGGAATGTCATGCAGGAATATTGCTTTCATTCTTCAGTAGAAATGAACGAACCTCGTGGAGTTCACTTTGCTGTGAGTTTGATGAGATCACAGAAATGTTCAGGAACTTCGTTGAGCTCATCTAAATGCATTGGAGTCAATGGTGAAGGAGGAATTAAACAAGTTTTCAATATATTATAATGGTGAAGTTGTCTTTAAAGTGTTCTGGGGGGCTAGGGGAGCATCTGCCAACTGTGCTGGACCAGTTATTGTGGCCAAAAATGTGACCTTAACTTTGAGGTTGCAGTTTTAACCACTATGCCACCATGCTTCAAACAACAAACGTTGCAGTTGGAAAAAAACAAAATACAACAAATGACCTCAAGCTAGCAATTACTAAATAAAATATATAGATAGTATAAAATACTAGCCATGTGCACCCAACTACGTTGCGCGTGTTAAAGTTGTCTGTGAAGGGATCCCTGTTTAAACGCGGCTGACAGTCGTGAACTGGGCCCTTCGTCGCACAGCATTATGATTTTTTATAAGGGAAACAAAATTACAAAACAAAACCCTTGGACATTGATTCGATAGGAACGGCCTACTCGGAATCACTGTCCAAATAGTAATTAAGTGGTGGTGTAGGAGCATTTCTGCTTCTCTCCGTTCACAGTCCGTCTCATTTTCACGACGCTGTCGTTTCCTCTCACGATCTCTTCTCAATCTTTCTTCAATCTCGCAGGTTGCTTTGTGGCAATCCAAAGAGTAAGGCAATATACACGGAGCAATGGTTATAAAAGGGGGACACATAGGTATCCAGGCTCTTTAAAGCATAAATAGGGATCACTTCACTGACATGTGAGCAAGCCAGGGTACAACTGTGAGACGCGCAGCACTTGCCGGCTACAACGTAACAATAATAATTTCCAGAACGTGCTGTTACGTTGTCATTCATTTTACCCACTGTCTTTCTTTCATTCATATGTTACGTAGGCACGTACCTTTTATCTTCGGCAATCTCATTCTCTAACCAGGCCTCAGGAGCTAACCAGCGTAACACTGTCCACCACCCCTTTCATTGTTCCGGCACATTGTTGATATCCGTGAGTAACAACAAAGTACTAAACTGGAAGATGGTCTACGCATGCGTGGAATTCGCGGACAAACAAAGATCAAGATCCAAATGAAGATTATATATATAGATAGATATATAAAATATATAGCGGGTGCTCAAAAAGTTCCAATCTTGGGGTATTCATTGGCCATGCCATAAAATGGCAGTGTGGAACTGATTTATTTCACTGTTTGAAGTAGTGGCTCTAGATGCAGCTTCCTACAGTATGTATCTGTGTGGATGCTTCACACATTTTTCTTCCATCAAGAAGAAATGCAAATAGCAAAAAGTCTTTTATTATTATTTTTAATGGGGTCTCATTTTGACTCAAGAAGCGGGATGGGGAGGGATCCTTAAGGCTTGTTTCGAGATCTTAGATAAGTACGTAGCCAATTATGCATGCAAATTAGTGACATGATGCTGTGGTGCCAGTATACATTGATCAGTGTTATATATCCAGTGGCAAAACATATAACATTCTCATTATAGTCAGCTAATGCAGTGTTTCTCAATTATTTGATGACCCAGTAGGAGGCAATGCAAACCATCCCCTCTGTGAAACAAGCATAAATGGAAGAATAGGGAAATAAGCTCATTTAGAGTGAGGGAAACCTAAACCTATTTAGAGTGAGCAAAAGCTTTGCTGGCTGGCTCTCCTCTTTTTCTTTTGGGAAGGTGTTGAATTTTGGTTTTGTTAAGTGTGATTTGATGGTATGGATTGTTATGTGCTTTTAATTAAAATCAATAAAATATAATAAATAAATAAAAAATTAAGAGGGAAACATATTGTGTAACCACCATAGCCTACTTGCAAACCAACAACAGCAACTTGTGACCCATTAGCAGCAATATTCCAGTGGTTGAGAAAGATTCAGCTAAATAAAAATACTGTAAGTTTTTTTTTTTAAACACATGCGTGTTGGAAATCTGGCTGGAGTGCTGACAGGGTCATGATGGCAATGATTTTATTATAGGCCTGGGTGAAAGTTATGCATATGGTTATTACAGCTCACCATGGACTAACAAAGAATCATGGGCACTGGGAAAAAATGTTCGCTTAAGCCTGGCCCAAAGTGAATTCCCAGGAAAATATTCAGTGAACAAGGTCACTGGTGAAAAAATGCTTTAGGGGATTTCACCGATCAACACTCTTTTTCAGTATTATTCAGTTTCTCATACTAGACATTAGATATGTCAAATTAGCCAAAAAATCTGGTTTGTATATTAAAATTACAAATAATTAAATATTCAAATATTTCAAGTGAGATTAGTGAGTCTTTGTGTTACATATACTTTTGTATGTGTATGTTACTGGTGGGCATCAGTGTCAGCTAAGCCAGCCCATCTAAGCAGAAAAAGTCATAGTGGTGTACTGGCAACCGTTATGCAAATGAAAAAGCCATCACAATCCTGCTAAGGTCCACCCTTTAAAAAAAGGAAGGATCTGCACAGCTATTTTGTGACCAGGTTAGCAAAACCTTGTTAGGACTATATGCCATGAGAAGGGGCTTAAATCCTTATGAGCCTGTCAAGTCTATAAAGCATTAAGCTTGAATACTACAACCTTCAAATTAAAGTATTGTTTAAAAGTACACCCCCCACACACATACAAATGGGATTCTCTGTGTGTACAAAGTGACCAAAAACAAAGTAGAAACAGACACATTTAGCACTACCTGTAACGTACATATGAAGCCCAAGCAAAGTCGCCCATGATTGCTTAAACACTCTAAACAACGTCTTTACTTTATTTTTGGACCTTGAGGCTACAATATGTGAGGTCATTGTCCACCTCTATTTTATATGAACTGAGGCATTGTGAGTCTGCCCATGTCTGACAAATGAATGTAGTAAATGTTGCATTTTAATGATCATAAATTGTTTAGTCCTCATTGTGTTTTTTATTTAGCAGGCATTTTTATTCACAGCATCTTTTCAGTAAAAAATTGTTTGGGTGTTTAACAGAAAACTACTAAGTTAATAAATGATAAAGAGTAAAATTTTAAACCAAATCAGAAGAGGTATAGTATGGAATTATTTAAAAATTAAATAAAAAATGCATCTAGTGCAGGGGTGGGCAAAGTCATTCCTGGAGGGCCGCAGTGGCTGCAGGTTTTTGTTCCAACCCAATTGCTTAATAAGAAGCACTTATTGCTCAAGAAACACTTCTGCTTCATTTTAGTTATCTCCCTCGTTAAGATTTTGAACCCTTATTGCTTATTTAAGTCTTAAACAGCTGCATGCTTGGTTTTTAATTGCTCCGTATTAGCAATAAGATGCAAATGACAAAAGAAACCAGCAGTTATCCATTTTGCTTGTTACGTTTTACACCTGTGTGTATTTATCGTGCACTATTTGGTTTAATTAAATACTTGGAAGGAAAGAGAAGAGAAAAAAGTGAAGGACTGAGAATTACCCATCCGTTTTACACTTCAAAGTATTTGGATGATATCCTTAGAATGGAAAAAAAAATATAGGATATGAGAATGATTGACATAGCAGAGTTAAAGCATTAACAAGCCATGAAATGTAATTATTGGCAAGGATTGTTTTCTAATAAAGCAACTGGGTTGGAACAAAAACCCGCGGCCACTGCGGCCCTCCAGGAATGACTTTGCCCACCCCTGATCTAGTGCAAAGTAGACAGATTACACAGACCCAACTTGAAAACTTGAGTGAATAACAGATCAGATAAACTGGATTTCTCCTTAACAGATACATCAAAAATGTACAGTAATAAGTGTATACTGAACATTTTTAATTACATCAAATTTAGCCAATTTTCGTCCAATTTCCCAACTGCCGTTTCTGGCTAAAATCCTAGAAAGAATTATTTATAATCAATTGGTCGATCACCTTATCTCCAATAATTTATTTGAGATCTACCAATCTGGCTTTAGGCGTTATCATAGTGTTGAAATGGCACTCCTGAAAGTGTTCAATGACATCTCTCTTATTACTGACTCAGGTGATGCGGCAGTCCTTCTCGTCCTTGACCTGTCCGCTGCCTTTGACACCATTGACCATGAAATATTGCTGATGTGGCTTGAACATCTTGTTGGGCTTAAAGGGGCTGCTCTTAACTGGTTCAGGTCATATTTAACTGGTAGACACTTTTCTGTGACTTTTAATTCCTCTTTTTTCATCTACTGCTCCTCTTAAATATGGTGTTCCTCAGGGATCCATTTTGGGTCCTATTTTATTCTCTGTATAACCTCACCCTATTGGAGCAATTTTTAGGAAATTTAACATTTCTTTTCACTGCTATGCTGATGATACTCAGGTTTATATTCCTGTCTGCAACTCTGCAACAAATCAACTCCACAACTGTCTGTCTGAACTAAGATCCTGGATGACTAATAATTTTCTTGATTTGAATCAAAATAAAACTGAGGTGCTTATAGTGGGTCCATCTGCTAAAGCCCAAATTGGTCTTGGACTTCTCAGCTCTTTCTCTGATTTTTGCACACCTCAAGTCCGCAATCTTGGTGTTACCTTTGATAGTAACCTCTCTTTTGCAGAAACAAGTAAATTCTGTAGTCAAGAGTTGCTTTTTCCAACTTTGTATATTAGGTAAGACCAAGCCTTTTTTTATCTTCTAGGGATCTTGAGAAAGCAACTCATGCTTTTATTTTTTCTTGCCTCGATTACTGCAACTCGCTGTATTCTGGGATTAACAAATCTCTGATACAAAGGTTACAGTTGGTCCAAAACGCTGCCGCTCACTTTCTGGTTGGGGCAAGAAAGTATGACTCTGTTTATCCTATTTTAGCTTCTTTACACTGGCTGCCTATCAGTTTTTGAATTGATTTTAAAATCTTACTGCTAGTTTTTAAATCTTTACATGGGCTTGCTCCTGCCTATTTATCTGAACTGTGTGTTTTACACCAGCCATCCAGAGTGCCTAGATCCTCTGATCAGTTGTCTCTTGTTGTCCCTCGTACCAAGTGTAAACCAAGGGGGACAGGGCCTTTGCAGCTGCTGTACCTCGTCTGTGGAACTCTTTACCTCATCATATAAAGGAGTCGTCTACAATTGAACTGTTTAAAAAAGATTAAAGACTCATTTCTATTCACTTGCATTCCGTGACCTTCAGTAATACTGATTTGTTTCCTCTTTGTGATTATATAACATCACTTCTATTTATTATGTATCTCATTTTATGTTCATATATTTTATTTCTATTTATGTTTTTATGTTAATTGTTTTGTTTTTCTTTTATTCTATTATTGTAAAGCACTTTGTCCACAGCATTACTATGTTGTTTTAAATGTGCTATATAAATAAATAAATTGAATTAAATTGACATCTCGTTGTTTTAGGCATTATGGATCAAGCCAGCAGCCACATACAATAAAGACTAATCGTGTGACACAGCATGTGTGATAAATGTAGGCAGTACAGTTAAATGTACATTGCTGATACTGAAAAGGCTATTAAAAGTGTGACTTGAAAGCATTATAACAACAAAAGGAAAACTGCGGCTATAACAGTTACTTTGAATTTGCATTAAAGAGAACGCCTTAGTATAAAACGACAGTCAAGGACCTTTAAATTAAAGAGTGAATTGTAAACAGAATCAAATGCAGAATGATAGAAGTGTTTAAAAATCTACTCTGAATAGTCCTGTACATCAAAAGCAGAACAATAGGACAGAAAAATCTGTCCCAAATTAAATTGTGAAGGGATGTGACTGTAAGTTTTACTAATTAAGATAGTAAGGTAACCATTGAAGACTATGAAAAGGCTGATCATGGAAATGATGGTGCCAAAACAGATCTGAAAGAAGATCACAGTATTGCATAGCGTGTATGGAGTAATACAATGTGAGATAAAATAAACAATGTATTTCTGACAATCAAATATCACCTTTTACCTTTGAATAAGATCTATATATAAGAATTATATTCAAATAGTGACATTTAATCTAACGCCTCTAACAAACATTCCCCAGTACCGTAAAGTAATGTCTGACTCATGTTCCTTCCTTGCCTAACCCTGCAACTAACCTTTTACTGTTTCTGCAAAATTCTTTGTCACATTCATCACACTCTCAAACCTCAGTTTTTAAAGTTCTCCACACTCCTGTAAAAGAGACTGTTGTCAGGAACACATTCCTTTATTTCTCCTTTCACCAAGAGAAACAAATCCAAAAGGGCATGCAGAATGTTTAAAAAGAAAGTATCAGGACCTTGCTGTGCCCATAAAATTTAGTTCTTGGTCTGGGTGCAGATTAGCCAGTCTCCCAAACTATTGCTTCTGCAATGATCAAGTCAGTCTAAGAGCAGTAAATTTCTGCTTTAAGACAGTTGGATCATTGATGTTATATTTTAAGTGGCACAGTTCAGGAACAATGTCTTTGTTGAAAGGAGAAAAAAGAACAAAACCAGAATATTAAATATGGTTTTCAGTGCAAATGTTTCAGAGGACCTTTAGGTTTTATTAAGAAACACATGCCTGCCATTCATAAAACAAGAGCAAAAATTAGCATACATGACAGCACAGGCTGATAAGGTTCTGCTCAGTTATACAGGCCAACAAGAAAGGTGCTGTTTCTGATTGATAGCATTCAGCTTAATGGACAAACAAGGATACGGCTTACAGATTTGGCCAGTTAGATGAATGTAAAACTGCCTTTGTCTTGAAGTTGATGCAACCAATCCAAAACAACTACGAAGAAATAAGACAGCTCACTTGGAAAGAACACAGGAAAGTGTCAACTCAAAAGAAAATGAGCTGTAATAAAAATTGAGTTGCCATAAGAAACCTCAGCCAGCTCAATAACAGCTGGATCATTGCTGTGAAAAGAAAACACACTAGTGCTGCCAAAAAAACAATCTACACAGACATTGCTGAAAGATACAAATGCCTTCCAGAAAATACTGTAAGTGGATGGACACTGAATAAAAATTGATGCCCTCTAAAAATCACAGACCAAAAGAGACTGCTGCCATTGTTAAATTAATAATAAAAAAAACAACAGATTATCTTTTCTTTTTTAATTGAATGTTTATATCAGCAATTCTTACAAATTTCATCAAATTAAATAAAGCAAAAAGAACACCCAAAATTGTAATAGTATGAAATAAACAATGTACAAGTGTCTGCTACCTTATTTTATTCAAAAATCTCTTTCATGATTCCATATGCTGAGATGTTATACCTACTACATGATGTCATAGTAGCCAAAAGGTCAAACCAAAGCAAACATGAATTTATAAAATACAGATAAAGGAATTTTGGGTCCATATCACCTATGACACACCCACACCCCACATTTTTATAATGAAGTGCTCAGAATTGGGGGATGTCATTTCCTGCATCAGCTGATAAAAGCTTTCAGCTATATTATTGATGGCACAAACTATTGGTGTTCCATTCTTTAAAATCCAGTTTCTACTTCCTCCTTTTTCTTTTTTTTTGTTGGCTTAACTCTGTTCTCAGGGCATTTGGAGTGGCTAGATCTCCTCCTCTCCCCTTTCCTCCTCGCATAGTCTTTTCTATTCCCCTCTCTCAATCCAAAAAACAAGTCTCTCCTCTTTATGCAGAGTTAAGTTCCATTCTTTTAATTTAATATGGCAACAAAACCTTACTCCTAATACATCCCTATCATGGAATGCTATTTTTAAAAATATAACATTTGCATGTAGAAATCCAAGCCATTGCCATCAAAGAAATCATTGTTTTGGGTCTTTCTTCTAATCCTTTCAGTAAGTTCTGCATAACTAAACCCTAGGTAGGGTTCCTTACATAATCTGCATCTGCCCTTCCATTTCTCAATACTGATCTAATGTTTCCTCTTGTCTTTGCTCAATTCAGGATAAAAACACTCATTTTTTCTCATATGTATTTCCTACTAGACCTGTCTTTCCTCTCTTCCTCCTTTCCCCAGAAGAAAAATCTTTTCTTTGGAAATTTCTCCTTCTAAATTGTCCCTTAGATTTTGTTGGACAGAAGCTGAGTTGGGATGAGTGTTGATGATTGGGGTTTAGTTTTCCTGGTCCTGTCCTATTTTTTTCTTCCAGCAAAGTTTCTTATTATATTTTTGAAAAAAAAAAAGTGTCACTGTGACACTATAATTTGCTACTGAGTTCATCTTTTTTTAAATTTCATATATAATTTAATTTGATCACAAAAAATAAAGTTAAACAACAACACCATAATGAGCTTAGTCCTAGACATCTTGACACTCTTTGTTTCCTGGTCAGGTACATAACCATGGGGCCCCCCTATGGTACCTTTCTCTACCATGACCAAGACGAAGTAATTACAAGTACTTCAGGACAGATTGGGGAAAGGTGACAAGAATGCACTATAAATTCATCCCTACTTACAAGGGGTCAGCATATAATACTACAATGTTCAAGCTGAAAAGTTTTTCACAATACAAGCATCACAATACATCCATCCATCATCCAACCCGCTATATCCTAACACAGGGTCACGGGGGTCTGCTGGAGCCAATCCCAGCCAACACAGGGTGCAAGGTAGGAACAAATACTGGGCAGTAGGGATGGGAATTGATAAGATTTTCACGATTCCGATTCCATTTTCGATTCTGTTTAACAATTCGATTCTTTATCGATTCTCCTATCGATTCTTATTTTTAAAAAAGGAGAACACACAGGTCGATTAGCTTAGAACTTTGTTTTATATCTTATCTTTGAACAAGATAGAAATTTAGGAGTAGCATGACCTTACAAACCCAACAGTGAGATCTTAAGAGATCCACAGCCTACGGCTCCTCGATGGGGTGCCACGGGGTCCCCAGAAAAAAATTTGTAAATGTAAAATAATAATAAAATAAATATTCTTCTGTAGCAATAACAAAGTATAACATAAATTATTCTGTGGCAATTACACAAGAATGTCCAGTAACATTTACACTCTCCTTTTTAAAAGTATATATGAGCTGAGCACTCAAAAATAAAACTACATCAGCCAGCAACAAATACAATCAACTCCAGTCCAATAGAACTGTGCACTGTGCAATTCTGCAACCATCAACTATTTTGACAGCTACATCCATGTTGGCCGCATTATCAACAGTGGCTGCCACAACCTTGTCTTTGATACCATACTCCTCCAAGATCTCATCAATCTCCTCTGCTACAGCTGTCCCTGTCTGTGCCTGGTACACTGGTTTGGTTTTGATGACTTTTTCTTGAGCCTGGCCATTCCTGACATAATGCAGTGTTACTGTGAGGTAATGATCTTGACTAAAACTTGTCCATCCATCTGCAGTGACGGCTGCCTTCAACACATGTTTCAGCTCAGAAATCAGATTTGCCTTTTCGACCGCATACCAAACAGGGATCAAGTGGTTGGTTAAACTGTCTCTATTTGGGGCTTTGTACTTAGGGTTCAGAGTCTTTGTCATTTCTCTAAAAGATATATAAATGGAAACGGATGAAACATCTGGTAAGAGGAGAACATGCAACTTTGACATTCCCTGACTTAGCCTACAATTAAACACATTCACTTACCGAAAATCGGGGGCATCTACTGTGGCAAATGGGTGCAAGCCTTTTACCACAAACTTAGTCACTGCTCGGTGACATTCGTCTATCCTGTCCTGTGTCATTTTACTTTTCCCCGCCTCTGTGAAAGGAGAAGCTACTGGCAGACTGCAGCGAGAACTGCCAGCATCTGAGACAGCCAGACTCTATCTGTCTCTCTTGTCACGGTCATCTAAATGCAATGCACAGTAATAGCAGGTTTTGCAAAAAGGCAACTCGCGCTAACATAATATGCAATGTTAGTTGATTAGTTGCCTGCCGTATTAACGGGAGAGGACGTGCAAACGTTACCGCTGCTGCTGGGTTGAGATTCACTAGTCCGGAGCGGATCAAAAACACGACATTCATTTAAGGTTATCGCGTGTTTTGTGAGCAAATGCTTTTGCATATTCGTAGTGTTTCCTCCCTTTGATGAAATATGTACTTTGCAGGTATTGCAAGTTGCCCTGTTGTCATCCTTTCTCATAAAGTATAACCAAACTTTTGAGCGTTTGTGCCGCTTAGGCGCCATGTTTCCTGCTGGGTAAATGATGCTACGCAACGTGGTGACGTCATTCGAGGCGAATGGAATCGATAGGGGAATCGTTTGCAAAAATGGCAAACAATTCCAAGGAATTGAAACAGTGGGAACCGGTTCTCAACAAGAACCAGTTTTCGATTCTCATCCCCACTGGGCAGGGTGCCAGCCCATCGAAGGGACACACACACACATACACTAGGGACAATTTAGGATTGCCAGTGCACCTAACCTTCATGTCTTTGGACTGTAGGAGGAAACCAGAGCACCCAGAGGAATCCCACGCAGACACGGGGAGAACATGCAAACTCCACGAAGGGAGGATCCAGGAAGTGAACCCAGGTCTCCTTACTGCAAGGCAGCAGCACTACCAGTATGCCACCGTGCTGCCCTCATCACAATACACGCAAGTAGTATAAGCCGGGGGTTTCTGTCAAAATGATTGATGACTTTAAGCCCCGCCCCTTTGATGGACATCATTAAGCCCCGCCCCTGACCCTTCCTTGCGCCCACCCCCCACTTCCTGTTTTCCCCAGGAAACTGTCAAGATCCGTTTGATGGATGTCTGACCCTTCCTTGAACCCACCCCCACTTCCTGTTTTCCCCAGGAAACTGTCAAGATCCATTTGATGGATGTCTGACACTTCCTTGAACCCACCCCCACATCCTGTTTTCCCCAGGAAACTGTCAAGATCCGTTTGATGGATGTCTGACCCTTCCTTGAACCCACCCCCACATCCTGTTTTCCCCAGGAAACTGTCAAGATCCATTTGATGGATGTCTTCCCCTTCCTTGAACCCACCCGTTTATCCCAGGAAACTGTCAAGATCCGTTTGAGGGATGTCTGTCCCTTCCTTGAACCCACTCCCACCCCCTACCCACCTGTTTGCCTCAGGAAACTGTCAAGAGCAGACTTGATGGATATCTGCCCCCTCCTTCACTCCGGCCCCCCTCTCCCGAAGACAAGTCCAGGCATGTTGCTGCCGGACCCTCGACATGTCCGTGCAAGTTTCTATCCAGACCCTGGCGTCCATACCACCATGTCCCCAGGCATGAAGGCCCTGCCTCTGCCTCCAGCCCCGGTCAGGCAGCCCCTGATGATGACCCCTTCCACTTCCATGACCACTTCTCCCGAGGACATGCCCACAAACACATGTTCCAGCCGGTCCGATCTGCCTTATAGCCGTTCCTGCCTCTACTGCTTCGGGTAAGAACCCTCTGTATCTATCTATCTGTTATTTAAAATATCTATCTAATCTTTGCTTTATCACTTGTAAACTGCTTTTATCTAAGTCAAGCCGCCTTCTCCATCTCACAGACAGTCTCTACGTTGAAAAAGCCTTTACTTCACACCGCTGTGTGCACGAAGCCCACAGAAATACATGCTGCCCGGCTCTCTCTGTCTACACCGAGACTCTCGGAGCAGGCAGAAGCCCCTGCGCGCGCCCACCCTCGAGTACGAGCTGTCCAGGGCCTGAGTTCTGCGCAGGCACGAACTGTCCAGGGCCTATAACTGTAAGATGATGGGTGTCACGCTGGGGGAGATCCCTGCGAGATCGCATGCAAACAACGGGGGGTAAGCTCACACCCCCTCCCCCCCTGAGGGCTGACTGCCAAAATACCGCAAGCAGGGTTTTGAGGTTGTGTTCCCGTTGCAACTCAATTAATAGAGAAAAGAGCGGTATTTTGGAAGGGATTACGGTGATTTGCGATAGCAGATGCGTGACAATCATTTTAACTGGACATCCGTGTATTGTCCGATGTCCGGGTTCACATCTGTGCCTTTGGCCGGACGCTGACAAGTCCAATATTTTTTTAAAAGTAACCTTTGTAAGCCATTGATTTCTTTTAGTATCTGTATGTCACAAGGTGAGGCCATTTTTCACACTGACCCCCAAATAATCTGACATGGGTTTAAAGATCATGATCTGGCCTGATCCAGGGGACTCAACATGTGCCTCCGAGCTGTGAATCGCTCCCAAAGGTTTTGGCTTTGCCAAGGAGTGTTTTAAAACGCCTTTCTCTATCCCCAAGAGGTCCAATGTGTTTAAGGCAATCTAACTTGGATGGAACAGGGCTTTTTTAAAATATACAAAATATACATCCGAGGCTTGATTTTTATATGTCTCAAACGTTCTTTAAAAGGACCCTGTTGCCTATTAGTTAACGGTGTGTGTGATTTTTACAAGGCTTATATCGAACTATATTTAAAATGGGATGGAAAAGGGCTTGTTTTAGATATAGTTTTTATATCAATTATAAAGCCAAGGATAGATTTTTTATACGTCTCAAACGTGTTTTAAAAGATCCCTGCTGCCTATTATTTAACTGTGTGTGTGATTTGTAAAATCCCTTAACTTTAAAAGTTAAGTACAACCTTTACATATCATGGTCAGAAGGTCTGGGCTCTCACAAGCAGACAGTCCTCAGGGGGGAGGAGGTGTGAGCTTACCCCCCATTGTTTGCATGCGATCTCGCAGGGACCTCCCCCAGCGTGACACCCATCATCTTACAGTTATAGGCCCTGGACAGTTTGCGCTTGCGCAGAACTCAGGCCCTGGACAGCTCGTACTCGAGGGCGGGCGCGCGCAGGGGCTTCTGCCTGCTCCGAGAGTCTCAGTGTAGACAGAGAGAGCTGGACAGCATGCATTTCTGTGGGCTTCGTGCACCTAGTGGTATGAAGTAAAGGCTTTTTCAACGTAGAGACTGTCTGTGAGATGGAGAAGGCGGCTTGACTTAGATTAAAGCGGTTTACAAGTGATAAAGCAAAGATTAGATAGATATTTTAAATAATAGATAGATAGATACAGAGGGTTCTTACCCGAAGCAGTAGAGGCAGGAACGGTTATAAGGCAGATCGGACCGGCTGGAACATGTGTGTGTGGGCAGGTCCTCAGGAGAAGTGGTCAAGGAAGTGGAAGGGGCCGTCATCAGGGGCTGCCTGACCGGGGCTGGAGGCAGAGGCAGGGCCTTCATGCCTGGGGACATGGTGGTGTGGACGGCAGGGTCTGGATAGAAACTTGCACGGAGATGTCGAGGGTCCGGCAGCAACATGCCTGGACTTGTCCTCGGGAGAGGGGGGGCCGGGGTGAAGGAGGGGGCAGACATCCATCAAGTCTGCTCTTGACAGTTTCCTGGGGCAAACAGGTGGGTGGGGGTGGGAGTGGGTTCAAGGAAGGGACAGACATCCATCAAACAGGTCTTGACAGTTTCCTGGGACAAACAGAGGTGGGTTCAAGGAAGGGGAAGACATCCATCAAACGGATCTTGACAGTTTCCTGGGGAAAACAGGATGTGGGGGTGGGTTCAAGGAAGGGTCAGACATCCATCAAACGAATTCTGACAGTTTCCTGGGGAGAACAGGAAGTGGGGGTGGGTTCAAGGAAGGGTCAGACATCCATCAAAAAGGGACGGGGCTTAATGACGTCCATCAAAGGGGCGGGGCTTAAAGTCATCAATCATTTTGACAGAAACCCCCTGGCTTATACTACCCATCACTAATTAGTACATGAATCACTCAGCATTGATCCTAGTAGAATAACTGGCATAGACCCCTTAATATCTTTGATGCACCAAAATCTCAGCTCCCTAAAGAACCATGCACAGGATTTGCTATGTCATGTTGGAGTATTTGGGATATCGTTGTCTTCCTTTCTCTAATTGTTGAATGAATCTACTCATCTGGGACCAAAATAGACTCAACTGTGGCATCAACCTTGCCAGAATCTTACTCTACCTGAACCCAAAGAAAGATCACTTGAAACACTGGACTGTTCTGTTTGCTGATTGAACAGCCATTGCATCTGATGTTCACAGTGGGTACACCCATATGTAATTTGGTCTGCAATTTTGGTAGATTAAGAAATGCTGTATTCTTAAATGCGATGTCTGCATGAGCTGCAGTTAGAGAGCTAATTGGGCGTTAGACTCCCTCAAGGAGACCAATCATTGCACGGTCACACAAATACTGTAGGTCATAATGGGAAAGCTGCACTGTTAGTTTTTGAGGTGTTGCATACATTTAAGTGTTAAGCTTTATTAGTGTCCATCCATCTTCCAACCTGCTATATCCTAACACAGGGTCACGGGGGTCTGCTGGAGCCAATCCCAGCCAGCACAGGGCGCAAAGGCAGGAACAAATTCCCTGGGCAAGGTGCCAGCCCACTGCAGTCATTAATTCATGTAAATTTTAATTGTAATATGCCACAAACTGCCTCTCCCTTAAGATGTGACCGCTACAGCACAACTCCAATCCATACATCATTGGGATTTGAGTCAGCAAGTAATGGCTAACTTACTTTTAGGGGCACAATGACTGAGATAATGGATAATGGATAATGGATAATCAAACTTGCAAAGTTACCTTTATAATCTTCATCCCAAATGAAAAATCGCCCCTGGATATAATAGTCAGTAGAGAGGGGTCTGTTGGCACAAACTCTGGTACTTCAAGGCCAGTCCAAGAGACTCCTTTACAAAATCTCCCCATTCAGAAGGAGACTTGAACTTGGTGATTCTCTGGATAAGGCTTGACAATGGCTACTGTAGTTCAATTCTGTATGTTGCAGACAGGGCTTATGGCTTCTAGAAATGCTTTTCTTTGCACTAGAAGGCCCTTATTAAAGAAGACATTGAACACTACATATATCCATCAACAACTTTATTGACATCCATTCAGATGTGGATAGATATTTGAGACTAAATGTCATGATCTACTACTGGAGAATAACATGGTGAATTAGAGAAATGTATCATTTCAAAATGCGAAAGTTATGAACTGCTTATGTATGCAATAAGGGGTACCCACTATCACCCAGTTGATTTTTGGCTGTCTTGCAAATTAGCTTGGATAAAAACATTGTGGATAATCCAGATTACTGTGCCACAATCTCTGTAAATCCTTAGCGATTAACGATTGCAGAAAACCTTTACGGTAGGTATGACCAGGCTGGATGTATGCATGAGTATCAATTATATCTCAGTGGTTAAATTTAAGTGTGTGGTCGTGCAGTAGTGGCCGGAAGCACCGGCATAGAATTCAATAGATGTTTTTCTGGGTAGGCTTTCTTTTTTTCAATTGTAATGTCTCTGTCTAAAAGTAACATCCCCCAGTTCCTGTCCTTTTCTTTTTCCCTGCTTTTCGACATAACCAATTGCAACACAAAACATGTGTCCTGAATGTGACACTAGGTGCACTGATTCTTCAAAACTTTTAAAGAACACAGAAATATCATCATCTTCTAAATTTGTATTTTTTTTTATTTTATTAAAAGCAACCATACAATCAAGTTAAACCTACCAAGGCTTAATTCAATTCAACCCCCACTCAAGAGAAAGAGAGGAAGGCCAACAGCTACAGTAAAACTTTTAAGAGTAGAAAAAAGGGAAGAGAATCATTTATCCCAAAAATAAATGCTTATTCTAAAACGATATTGATTAGATCCTGCCAGGTTTTTAAAAACCTTTGAACAGATACTCTAAGTGAGAATTTACTTTTCTCCAATTTCAAATAGTATATAATATCAGTTACCCACTTATTTAAAAGAGGTATGCTAGTTGTCCCAGATTAGTCTATGTGCTAGTAGTGAATTAAAGGCAATTACAGTTTGTTTGTCTTTCTCCACTACAATTTTAAATGAGATAGAATTGTTCGATAAAAGATTTTAAGTTGAATAATTATTTGCTTTGTGCATATGTAGCTAGAGTGAATTCTGTGCGCGGCTGCCTTTAAAAAAGGCGATTGTTGAAGAAGGGAGTTGTTCATGTATTGTTTGAGAGGAATAATTTCTCCATTCCACTTTCAAGATCGGGGGTTTGGGAGAGGTGAAACTGATCAACAGAGGATGACACACTGGGTGAGGAGGAGGAACCAGCAATTGCTGACCTAGTACTTGATAAAAATGACATTCTCTTTTGTACAAGGTGAAATGTCCAGCAGACTCATATTATTATGTATTGTAGCATCGGTGCTGAGTGACACAATGGATGGATTCTCTGCTCTTTACATGGATCTTTGAGGTGGCTAACTATCCTTAAAAGGACTACTTCCTTTTTACAGCACTAGTTGGAAAAAACATGTGCGGCTATGCAGAGTTGCCATTTTTATAGGCACTCTTGCTATTGATGATGTAATGCCAGTTCATTCTTTTATGACTCATGTCTAGTTGATATAACTTTTCCAGTGCTATTGCAGTATTAAGTTTACATACATATTCACCTATCCCTGAATAAAGTTTAATGATTAATTATTGAAATTCTGTTTTTTTTAAGAAGCCTAATGTAATCACATATTTGTCCCAGTTTTTAATATGTCCGGATCTTACCTTCATAATTGTGAATGTAGCTTGAAACATATAGGTTGAAGCCTCTCTCCTTTTTAGCTCCTGACATTTGGCACAATATCAGAACAAGAACTTGTGTTGTTTACTGTCATTTTGAAGCGATTAGGTGAAAAATACCATAGCTAGTCCGTTTTGATATCAGCGCTGGAAGTACAGCAGCTGGATGACACAGAATCTGGAAGAGAGTGTGCACATAGCCTATTGTTGGTTCCCCAAAGCATTACTCCTTTGTTTGAGTCATTCTCTTCCCCATGGTCATTTTATTCTGACCATCAGGTTTTGCTTGCTTGGTGTATAGCTTGTCCGGGTTTTTCCAGTCACAAGAAATTTTTCTTACAGTTTCCTGCCAAACAGATAACCAGGAATCCTGTTTACTACATCAGTTGCGAAAAGTACGGAGCATTGCTGCACCCCAAACTTCAGATACAACCACCACGACACAAATCAAAGGTTTGTTTTTACAAATACCTTACAAAAAGACTTGGAAATACAATGCAATACAATTCTTTTGCTTCTCTTTTCCTCTCTCCTTTGACTACTTCAGGTGAACTTTGTCCTTCTTCCAACCGACTTCAACTCGCCTGGATGAGGTTGAGTGGCTTCTTTTATATTGGACCCAGAGTACTTTGGGTGCTAAGGCATAGCCTAATGGAAGCACTCCCGAGTCAAATGAAAGTCCTACAAATTAAAGATGATGGATGATGGATCCCTGAAGCACCCCTTGGTGGCACCCAGAGAACCCGACATGGCTGCCACTGGGGACTGTAGTTCCCAGTCTGCCTTGCTGGTGTCTGTACATGTAGCATCGACCTAGCATATTGGGTGAGCATGTAATCCTGCCAGGTTTTCTTCCCCTGGATTTCCACTACACTGGCCTCCCAAATTGTTCCTTGGTTCAACCCTGCTGGGATGCCAATGTACCAACTGCATATCTCATTGCTGAGGCAGGATGATCTTTGCCTTGTTTCTTGTGCTGTTGAAGGGCTGGCTTCAAGGTCTAGGTAAGGAACCTGGCCCATGCACACCGCCCATCAATCTATATATTGTCACACACATGCACTTGGGAGTCAACCAAAGGGACCAGGAAATGACAATTCCACGAGGATGTCACTTCCTGTACCGGCCCCGAGGACATCACTTCCTGTGAACCAGCTATAAAAACACCTCATTCTCCATACTTAAACAGTTCTGTTTTGGACTCTAACCAGTACACATTGTACTCTACTTTAAAACCTTTTGCAGCCAGGGAAACTATACGGGTGGCTGCCCCAAACCTTCGTTGTGTGTCCGGCTGTTTCTTTCACACTGGCATAGTCGGCAGGATGGTCTCCTTAAAGAAGCAGGAGAGAACCCTTAGAGGAGCCTGGACAAACTGTCCAACCAACAAAAAACAGGTGGGAGAGTATCGTACCTGAGCTCCCATGGTGAGGTCAGTTAGTGCTGGTGGAGGGAACCTGAGGCATGCTTTGACCTAATGGTCTAATACAAAGCCCTGGGTATGTGGATGTAAGGCTTACGGAATAGGGCCGGGGTCAAAAAGGTGCACAGGTGGGACTGATTATGGGCTCCCGGGCTCCCAAAGCCGCCACAAAGGGAAAGAACCTGGGTAATTGTGGGAGTGCCCCAGGCTGGCAGGCAAAGAGAGTGATGCATTGGGAGTTTGATCCCCAACTGTCGGTGGCTCCCCAATCCATGAAATTATGGACTAAAGTCGGGGGCTGGCTACGGCCCAAATGAAATAACACCCGACAAATAGTCGAACAAGTACCGTGTGCACTACTGCTTAAAGCCCTTCCGACTGACCTCGCCCAGCTGGCCTGGGGTCGGCTAATCAAGAATATGGTCTCGTTAATCAAGATCATACAAAACGTAAAGGCAGAGACCTACCCAGGGAAAACAGAAAGGAACCTCTGTGAACCCGGATGATCTTGTGTCCCTACCTCAACACCCCATCGCCACCTCACGGAGCAAATCCGGGAACCGTCTAGCCGGCAACAGCCATCATCCTGTGGTGAGCAAGGAGGCACAGAAACTGCGAGGTGTTGTGCTCTTGCTAACCCTCTGGCTTTTGAGCATACTCGGGAGGTTTTGTTAAACGGGATCAAAACACCAGCCATCTTTGATTCAGGCAGTAACATTTGAATTGTTGCTCGCCACTTAGTGTTGCCGAGACAATGGCGTAAAATGAAGACCAGTATAACCTGTGTACATGGGGACATCCGTCAGCATACATCCGCCGTGTTCTTTGTCTGCTGCGACGGGGCAGTAAAAAAAACTGATGGTAGCCGTCATGGAAAACCCTCCGTCCCCAGTGATACTTGGGATAGACTGGTCAAACAGTAAAAGTGGCATAACACTCCACCTTCCTAAACAACCGTTGGGCCTAATAATGGACGCTGCAACGATGTCCTTGGCTGACTCCATGCCGTGCTTACAGCCAGAAGAATGGCAGAGTATGGCCTCTATTGATGGCGTGGAGATTCCAGGGCCATCGCATGCTGACTGTCAAACCCAGTCTCCGCGTCAGTACGGGAGGAAACCACGCCCATTGAGGTCGCCTCCAACCCTCTTTCTCAACTGCACTTCCAATTCAGACTTCTTTTAAAAGGGAGCAATGGAATGATGACTCCCTTAAGTTTATAAAGAATGCAGTCATTCTGATAAACGGCCATCACACTCATCCTATGCCACAGGATCCTCACTTTGTGTTGAATAACGACCTCCTATATCGGGTGGCTGAACATGAGGGGGAGTTGCGCTCCCTGTTGCTAGCCCCACAGACTTACTGGTGACAAGTCTGTGAGCTAGCATACATCCACCACCTCTGAGCTCATTTGGGGCCCAAAAAGACTCTTAAGTGTATCAAGCTCTGATTTGTTTGGCCAGGAATCAGTGAGGAGGTCCACTGCTTTTGCATGTCCTTCCAGGAATGTAAGCTGCGGCAGATTCCAAAAAGGGACCGTGCTCCTCTCGTTCTTCTACCCATAGTTGATGTCCCATTCGAACGTGTCGGGTTGACCCAGTGGGACCCCTGGAACCCTTGGCCCGGGGCCATAAATATAGAATGGTCCAGGTGGATTATGCCACCTGATATCCTGAAGTTGTACCGTTGCGCTCAGCTATCGCATGGGAGTTAGTAGAGGTCTTCTTGCATGTTGGCATCCCTAAAGAAATCCTTACGGATCAAGGGATGCCCTTCATCTTGGAAACATTCAGGGAAACAGCTAAGTTACTGAGAATTAAACATTTAAAAACCTCAGTGTATCATCCTCGAACTGATGGTTTAGTGGAGCGGTTCAATCAGACCCTCTAACAGATGCTTTGTAAGATGGTCAGTGAGGATGGAAGGAACTGGGATCAGCTCCTTCCCCTCGTTCTTTTTGCATACCGGGAAGTCCCACAAGCCTCTGCGGGCTTCTCACCATTTGAGTTATTGTACAGACGACAACCCCGGGGCATATTAGACATTCTAAAGGAAGGTTGGGAGGAAGAGGCCCTCCCTTCCACAAACATATTATAATATATCATGCAGTTACGCGATAGATTTGCTAAAATTAGGCCTATTGTCAAAAGTCACTTGGAAAAAGCACAAGCAGCTCAGGCCCACTGTTACAACCGTGGCACATCTCTATGAGACATAGTGACTGAACCTGGGGTAATATTCAGAGAATGCCCATTTCGCCTTCTGGAGGCAAAAAGAACTGAAGTGGCTGGAGATCAAACGAATGCTGGAACTAGGTGTGATAGAGGACAGTCAGAGTCCCTGGTCCAGTCCTGTCATACTGGTCGGAAAGCCTGATGGAAGTTGGACGTTTTGCAATAACTTTCGTCGGCTGAACCAGGTCTCCCAATTTGACGCTTATCCAATGCTGCACGTGGACGACCTCCTCAAATGGCTGGGACACACCAAATTCTTGACCACCCTTGATATGACAAAGGGGTACTGGCAGGTTCCCTTAACGGATTCTGCAAAGGAGAAGACACCCCTTTAGCACCCCTAGCAAACATTGGCAGTATTGTGTCCTTCCATTTGGGTTACACGGGGCCCCAGCAACCTTTCAGCATCTGGTGGACAAAGTGCTTCAGCCCCATAACTCATACAGTGCTGCCTACCTAGATTTTATTTATTTATTTATAAAGCACTTTAAAAACAACCTCAAGGCTGACCAAAGTGCTGTACAAAGAAAAACAACACATAAACACATAAGAGCTGAAGACATTCTTAATAGAAAGTATAAAAAGTATACAAATAGCCAACATATTATACAGGGTTAAAAGCCAGAGAGTAAAAATGTGTTTTTAAAAAGGATTTAAAGGCAGCTAGCGAAGGAGCCTGCCTAACATGCAATGGCAAATTGTTCCAGAGTTTTGGGGCTGCAACTGAAAAAGCTCGCTCACCTCGGAGTTTGCATCGTGTCCTGGGAACGCGTAAAAGCATCTGGTCTGCTGACCTGAGGGAGCGAGATGGTACGTAAGGGTGCAGTAGTTCCGACAAATAAAGAGGGGCACACCCATTAAGAGATTTAAAAACAAATACAAGGATCTTAAAATGGATTCGAAAACGAATTGGAAGCCAGAGGAGGGAAGCCAAAATCGGGGTAACATGCTCATGCTTTCTTGTGCCAGTTAAAAATCTAGCAGCAGCATTTTGCACCAGCTGTAGGCGAGCCATGGAGGCCTGGCTAATTCCAAAAAGAAGCGCATTACAGTAATCTAGACGAGATGTTATAAAAGCATGTATCACTGTTTCAAGGTTGCACTTAGACAACACAGGCTTGATTTTTGACAGCCGCCTCAACTGGAAAAAGCAACATTTTACCACTACATTCACATGGCTATCAAGTTTAAAAGTGGAGTCCATTTTTACACCTAAATTTGTGATCATGGATTTCTCAAATTGAGCCACAGTGGAAAGGTCGATGCAAGGGGTCCCGCTGGTGCTATTGGGCCTAAATAGCATGACTTCTGTTTTGTTCTCATTAAAATTTAGAAAATTTAGTGCCATCCAACTCCTTATGTCAGTAAGGCAATCAAGCAGGGGCTGGACAGAACATGGACCTTGGCGCTTCAGTGGGAAATACACCTGACAGTCATCTGCATAAAGATGAAAGGAAATACCGTGTTTACGAAAAATAGCACCGAGTGGCAGCAGGTACAAGGAGAACAAAAGAGGTCCCAGGATGGAGCCCTGTGGTACCCCCCAGGGGAGGGCAACAGAGGTGGAAGTAAAATCATCAATACTGACACAAAAACTTCTATCTGAAAGATAGGACCTAAACCATTGGAGAACTGAACCTGTGATGCCCACCCACTACTCCAGCCTAGAGATGAGGATCTCATGGTCTATCGTGTCAAATGCAGCTGTTAAATCCAAAAGCATAAGTAGTACACAGTCACCAGAGTCCACCAGATGATGTTATTATCTGTACCAGCATATGGAAGGTACACATACATTAGGTACAAGCAGTATTGTGGACACTTAACGAAGCCAGCCTACTAATTAATCCAAAGAAATGTTTCTTTGGGTTAACCAAAGCCAAATATTTAGGCTACCTAGTGGGCTGGGGTAGTGTATGAACACAGTGTTCAAAAGTTGACGCCATATTGAAATGGCCCCGTCTGATGGTATGGGATGCTAAATCGGAAACTGCATTTAGTGACTTCAAATGGGCCCTTATGTCAGCTCCAGTTTTGAAAGCCCCTGACTTTTCTTTACCTGTTATCCTCCAGACAGACACTTCGGACACAGGTTTTGGTGCTGTGTTCAGCCAAAGCATCGATGGAGTTGAACACCCCGTCCTGTACCTCAGCCAGAAACTGTTGGACCGCGAAACCAGGTATGTGGCAGTGGAACGGGAAGCCCTGGTGGTTAAATGAGCGATCACCTGGTTGAAGTACTACCTCTTGGGCCATGAGTTCACACTGGTGACGGACCATGCGCCACTGCAGTGGATGGCTTTATACAAGGAGTCGAACCAACAGGTCATGAGGAGGTTCTTGGACCTCCAGCTGAACAATTTGTCAGTCCTTTTCTGTCAGGGTAACCTACAGGCCAATTCTGATGCCCTTTCCAGGTGTCACGACCTCTCAGCCAGGTATGGGGGGGCGGGGGGGTTTGGGGAGTTGGGGCCATGTCACACAAGAGTCAACCAAAGGGACCAGGAAATGACAATTCCACACCAGGCCAGGGGGCGGCGGGGTGCACTGAACCTCTCTCTTTTCTCTCCATAGACCAAACACGAGAAATCATTCCTGTCCTGACCCTGAGGACGTTACTTCCTGTGAGCCAGCTATAAAAAACCCTCATTCTCCATACTTAACAGTTCTGTTCTGGACTCTAACCAGTACACATTGTACTCTATTTAAAGCCTTTTGCAGCCAGGGAAACTATACGGGTGGCTGCCTCAAACCTTCGTTGTGTGTTCAGTTGTTTCTTTCACAATATATATAAATATAAACTGCTGGACATTTTCTTCTGTTAAAAAGGCTTCTAGACCAACAGCTGTAACAGAGCAATACTATAATACACAGTGGTGCAAGATTTCCCTACATTCTTGGAACATTGGCTATAGTTACACAGCTGCACTAAGAAAATAAGTACAATTTTCCTTAGCTAAAAAAAAATGAGAACAGTACATATTATATTGTATTGTATTTAACACTAGAATTACCAGAGCCTATGAGAAAACTCGTGAATCCGGCCCACCTTAAATCCGATTGCACCACTCTGTCAGCATCTTTTGTCCTGTAAATGTGCCAATTAAGACAAGCAGCAAGCAGCCTGCTATTCCATCCCCCCACCATCGCAGAACGTGTACAAAGTTCTCCCAGCTCATGCCTTGATTGATTATGTGGGAGTGAAGTGCTGGAGTTTTAGAGTGGAAATAATAGATCGCTATTTGGACCACATGCATTTCATGTGTGTTCCGTTTCTACAGTAATCTGTGTAAACACATTGTTAAAACAGAAACTTTGTCATATTTTAGTAATAAATGTTACAAAATGTAGGCATAAACTATAGAATGTGTGAAGCCTGAAGTCCAAAGATAATAATAATAATAATAATAATAATAATTCATTACATTTATATAGCAAATAAACACTTTCACAAAAGGTTCAAGGGCGATACAACAGCTTCCGTGGCGTAGCAGTAAAATTTACTGACTTGTAATCAAGAGTCTCCGGTTCGATCCCAACTGCCTCCTATATTTGCTGTTTTCAGTAGTGAGCTTCTCTTATTGTTAATATTATACAGTACACACATACATTTGGTTTGTGTCTGTAACAGCCGATGTACATTTATAGGACTTGTAAAAGTTACCGTTTTTTTTTCACTTTTATTCTCTCTGTCTCGACCATGATGCATACTACTACTGGGAATAACTGTAGATGTGAGTGGTGTTTTGAGGCAATGGAACTGGACATTCTCTGATCTGACTCTAAGTAACAGCGTCAGCATAAATTCACACCCAATCTGATGCTGTTCGTTTTCAAATAATATTGTATTATTGCGATGATGTTTTCTGATTGGTACTATTCAGGTCATAAAATGATTTCTTCAAAATGTCACATATATTGTCTCTTTCTTTCAAGTGTCTAATAGAAACCACAGCACATAGAGAAGTGTGCGCATTGCAACAGGTACACATGTCTTAAATGTAGGAAGGACGGTTCTTACGTGTGTGTAAACTGTCAACATTTGAATCTGATGATTGCATATGGCGCTGAACTGACCACTGTACTATTCTTTCCTCTGCATGTCCTGGAGTACAAAAGAAACATCACCATACAGCAACGTGGAGACTGGCAAGAAAAAAAAAACTGACTGGAAAAAAAAACATGTGAAACACGCAGTCAGTGATTACTACCGCAAGATGTTATGTGAATGAATATGAATAATGTGGCATCCGTGCCATAATGTTTTCCGAAATGTACTATACAGGTCATAAAATGAGTTATTCCAAATATCATATATACCAATGTCTTTTATCCTTCCAGATCAGAGAATAGTCCAGTTCCATTGCCTCAAAACACCACTCACATCTATAGTTATTCCCAGTTTCAGATAAAAAGTAACAGCGTCAGATCCCTGAGTGTGTGGGGGGTGGGGGGGCGTTAGTATGCATCGTGGTCGTGACTGAGAGAATAAAAGTGGAAAAAAACGTTAACTTTTACAAGTCCTATAAATGTACAGTGGCTGTTACAGACACAAAGCAAATGTATGTGTGAACTGTATAATATTAACAATAAGAGCAGCTCACTACTGAAAACAGCAAATATAGGAGGCAGTTGGGATCGAACCTGGGACTCTTGATTACAAGTCAGGAAATCTGTTGTATCATCCTTGAACCTTTTGTGAAAGTGTTTATTTGATCTTTGAACTTCAGCCTTCACACATTCTGTAGTTTATGCCTACATTTTGTAACATTTATTACTAAAATATGAAAACGTTTCTGTTTTAACAATGTGTTTATACAGATTACTGTAGAAACGGAACACACATGAAATGCATGTGTTTCAAATAACGATCTATTATCTCCACTCTAAAACTCCAGCACTTCACTCCCAGATAATCAATCAAGGCATGAGCTGGGAGAACTTTGTGAACCTTCTGCGACTGTGGGGGGATGGAATAGCAGGCTGCTTGCTGCTTGTCTTAATCGGCACATTTACAGGACAAAAGACACTGACGGAGAGGTGCGAACGGATTTAAGGTGGGCCGGATTTACGAGTTTTCTCGTAGGCTCTGGTAATTCTAGTGTTAAATGTCACTTACATCACATAAATATTTTTAGTTTTTGAAATAACCAGCATGTTAAAATAAACAAGAATCAATGTATGTGATGTAATATTTACACAAACAGTCCAATGTAATGATATTGTATATGCAAACAAAAATGTAAATTTAAAAGGAGAAATTAGACAATGTATATATTGCATGGCGTTCACATTTGTTTGAGGACTTAGTTAACTGATTTGAAATTTGGAGCATTATCAGATATATTAGTTACTTCATCAAATACTCAGTTATCACATTTGTGTTTATTAAATATTTTTGTAATAGTGAATCATATTCAAAAAGATAAGTGATGATAGAATGCTATTAATAGTACTTTATGATGTAATTGACCCCAAATAGGCCTGTGATGGCTCATTAGCTTTCGTGTAGAGCAGAGTCCAACTCACATAATGTAAAAATGGCATCAATCAATGTGCTGTTGTTAGTTGTGAAGGGTCTATGGCTAACTGTAGTTCAAAACTTTTAAACATAATATTTTTGACAAAAGTTGTAGATGGAGAGGTAAAATCTCCATTGAAATTTCTGGGTAAAAATATTATCTGTTTCAAACCATGATGCAGAGAAGGTCTGGAGCTTTGCCAATAAACTACAGTTTCAGAGGAATATTGAAGCATTATAATGTGCTTAACAATGAAACCATGAGGTTCTTTACAGTATAATTTAAATACTGAGTACATATATGTTCAGTCTACTTAGAGAGTACCACTTAGATGATTATTTTGCTCTTACATTTCTTTTTTCATTAACTCAAACACAGAAGGCAGCTGGTATACCAGTGGCTTGTATTAGGGGTCTGTTTTGCTAATTGGACAGGTAAGAACTAAAAGTACACAAGCTGAAGTAACCTCTCTCGTGGTAAATTTGAAGCAGTAAACTAGTCTTAATGTATATAACAATACTACTACAACTATTACTTCTGCTACTGCTATTCTATTTCTGTAGCATCAGTCTAGTTTTGGAAACACAGAGAAAGCATCGCCAAAGTGAAAAATAAACACATCTTTTTTCTTCACTTCCTTTGCCATTTGCTTTAAATCTGTTTTTAACCAATTTTGTTAATGTTAGACAAGAAGTAATTAGATATACTTCAAAGAAAAAGACTTGGGGGAAAAATAAGTTATTTTTTCCAATAATTCAGGGTAAACATCTAAACATGAGTTGCATGTGATAAGTGGTCTGTTGTATTTGGCAGATTTTAAATAAATAATTACAACTCATGAACAGCAGGCCCCAATCAGGTGTGCGTAAGCGCACTTCGCTTCTGGGATGGATTGGGTGCCTAGCTGATTGTTTATACATGTGCAAATGCGAGAGTCAGTCAGGTGCCTCTTTCTTACCTCAGAGGCAGCGGCTCATCGCACCTGTGCCCAATTAAACAAGGTAATATAAGGGAAGTCTGCTTGGCACAGATGGAGGAAAAGGAAAAATAGAGAAAAGAAAGGAAGAGATGGAGATTAAAAGGAAAAGAAAGAGATAGACGGGATTGACAGAGCCATGCTAAGTGAACGAAGGCAGGTGGTTGGGAACGAGCCGTAGAGCGAGCAGCCTGGAGCTGGGAAAATGGGCACTCCTACTAAGTGATTTTCTGGGAGCAGGATGTATGGTGTCTCCTGCAGATGCTGAGAAATAGACAGCAGGAGATATGTGTGGATCTGCATGGCAGGCACCACATGGTTGCCAGGGGCCCGGCAATGGGGACACACGCCAGGATAGTTGGTGGACTGCACCTATCCTTCTGTGAGGTCCAAACAGGATAAGGGGAGGAGACGCCAAATTTTAAAGTAAGCATTTGGGTTTGCATGAGTTTTTAAAGGACAGCCTCTCTGGATTTTAACCTCATATTATCAGATATTTATTTGGATTATTTTAATCTCCACAGTTTAACTGTTTTGCTGTATTTTATGGATTATTTATTTATGGATTGGTGTGCTGCACTTTTGAACATTTGCTTTTTATTGATTTCAAATAAAAGCACTTGTTACCTTTGTACCTAACCCTTTCTGCATTTGTGTGTCCCCATTTGCCTGGCTTGCCTTGGTACATGACTATCGATGGTGTCAGGTTGGAAAGGCTCCCAAAAGCAATCTGGGAGAGTGGAGCTGACCTGGATGGTCACAGAGAGTTATGATCCAATTGGCACCAAGATCTACATTGGAATGTAGACTTTATTTGAATTCAAGGAATGGATCGTATGTATTCTTATGTTGTTTATACAGAATGGATGAAGTCTGATAAAAAAGTGTAAATTATTAATTACATGTGATAAAGCATATTTCATTGCATCAGAATAGGCTATTGTGGGTAGTGAGCCTTAACTGTAAAAAGGACTTATAGCAAATATGTTTGCAGATGTTATGTCAAGGCTACATTTAAATAGCGAATGTTGGGCCTAGAGTGAAAGGTGAAGCCCATCTATATCTGAAACACTTCAACATCTGTGCTTTTTTCAACAGTGAAATTACATAATATTGGTTGAAGACAGATGACAACTGTCAACTTATTGAAGTATGATCCTAAAATATAAACTCAAAGAAAGCAGCAATAGTTGAGACTTACCTGTAATCCATTAATGTAATTTTACATATATTTCTGTCTTAGTAAACTACTTTATTTCGTTTAAATTAGTTGCCTGGTTTATTTATTGAGGTTTACCAGTTCTGTGCATAGTGGTTTATTGTGTTGTTTAAAATGAACAATGGTTTTATTCTTGAATTTTACTTTTTGTACTGGTGTTCTGGTGAAAAAAGATGGGATCACTATTGCAGATAACTGAAATATTCACTCTTTTTACAAGTCCTCTCACTCCTCATTCTTTAATCTCATAGAACCCTTTAATTTATGAATGTATCAGGGCCATCTTATAATATGGGATATATGCTCGATCTTGTTCTCATATCTGTTTTTAAGCTAAAAAGACTTATAATTGGTCTTACTGATCATCTTGATATTTTATTTGACACTCACCTTTCAATGCCTTGAGGAAACAACACTTATGTGCTTCGTTTCCGTATCATTAATCTGCAAACTGCTTTGGTGTTTTAATCAGCCATTTTAACTTGCAGAAATCTCTTACAGACCTTTAATATTGAATTTCTGGTAAATATCTTCAACTGTATGTAAGTTAATATATGTTATATGATTGCCCCTTGTTCAGTTTAATGAAAATTTACAGAGCATGAAGGAGAATGTAGAAAAGCATAATGTAAATGGAAAGTTTCAATTTAATTCAGTTTATTCATTTATAGTGCTATTTACTGGGGGCAAGTTGAGATTTGCAATGTGACACAAAACCAGAGAAGCACATAGAGAATTATCTTTTATTGCAAGACATTTTAGAAATTCAGCTAAGCTTTTCATGACTTTTTAAAATCTTTTTCAATGAATTTATTTATTTTATGAAATCAGTTAATGCAGGAAAAAGCAGTTTTATATTTTATATATACATATACTGTATATTGTGGCGGATGGCCATGGCCCTAGCCCAGCTGGGACACCTCTTCTTTGTATGGCCTGGTGGGAACAAGTATGGACAGAACAGTACCTAGAGGGCAGCCCCCATGCGTAGCAGTGGTGCCTCAGATTCCAGCAGGGCCCCATGGGAGATGGAGTTCTCTACAACCCTGTTGGGATCCGGGGGGTTCTGCCAGGAGCTGCTGCAGTGGTTCCTGAGCCCATGTGGGCGGGTCATCAAACGCCTGGCGCACTTCCAGGTGGGCTATAAAAGGAACCAGCAGCCACGACTCTGGGAGCCAGAGTCGGGAGGAGGACAAAGCTTGCTGGAGGGAGAGTGGAGGAAAAAGAAAGAGAAAAGAGAAGTATTGGGATTGTGTGTATGCTTATTGCTTGGACTGTATATATATATATATATATATATATATATATATATATATATATATATATATATATATATATATATATATATATATATATATATACATATATATATATATAATATAATACTGTATACATACACAACCCCCAAGTCAGATAAAGTTGCAATGGTGATTTGACTTTTATTTCAATGCAGACAGTATGAACCCAAGATTTTTTGTGTTTTGTCTGTTCACCTTCATTTCATTTGTTAATATATATCCATTCCTGCATTTCAGGACAGCATCACATTCCAAAAAAATGACGCTAACGCATTCACCACTTTGTAATGTCACCATTTGGTGACAAAGGTTTTCCCATGTGGTTGTATCAGCTATTGATGACTGACGGTACTTGATGTAGTGCCGTCTGAGGGATCGGAGTTCATGGGTGTTCAGCTTAGGCTTGTGCCCTTGCCCTTTATGTACTGAAATTCCTCCAATGACCTTGAATTATTTAATGATATTATGCACTGTAGAGGGAGAAATATGCAAATCCCTTCCAATTTTTCTTTGAAGAATATTGTTTTTAAACATTTCAATCATTTTCTCATCCACTTGCTTAGAAGCTGGAGATTGTCTGCCCATCTTTGCTCCTCAAAGATTCATCCTTTCATGGATACTGCTTTTGTACCAGATCATGATTACAATGATCTGTTGACATCACCTGCTTGAAGTCACATAATTATTTAATTATTTTACTTCATTACTGGCCTCTCTCCCAACATTTTTGGTATGTGTTGCAGACCTGAAATGCATGAATGGATGTATATTAACAAATGAAATGAAGTTGACCTCTAACCTTTCTCAATAGCAAGGCATAGCCATCCACAGAACTGCCACTTACTGGATTTTTTTTTATCACTGCTCTAAGTAAACTCTAGAGACTGGTGTGCATGAAAATCACAGGAGATCAGATATCCATGACCAACAACGTTGCAATGGTTGAAATCACTGAGATCACATCCTTCATACATTCTCGTGTTAAAAATGAGCAGAAACTGTATCTGCAAAAGTTTATGTATTGCACTGCTGTGACATGATTAGCTGATTAGATAACTGCATAGATAAGCAGGTGTATGTGTTCCTAATGATTTGCCACACTATATATATATATGCTGTATTAATATATACTGTATAAATGCTGTATAATAAAATTTGATAATGCTACAAGGGTCCTAGTGCCCATAACTTCACTACTTTCATACAAAAACTTCTTTATTCACAGTTTCCCTGTTGTGTGGGCTATTTCATTCCTCAGAAAGTCCTACTCTCCAGATGACGTTGGTCCTCCCCTCTTGCTAGACATTCAGTTCCTGCCAGCAGGGTGATAGGTAAAATTGTTCAGTGTAAGACTTTTATTACTGGTATTCTGAGCACATAAAAACTATAAATGATCACCACAACAGTACTGACCAGCTACATATACTGTATACAGTCCTTGTTGGCATGAAATCTTTGCAGGTTACCAATTCTGAGCACACAACTCCTTGCCACTTTTCGCTTTTTGTTTATGCAGTGCTAATGCTAAACTATTATTAAACTGTCAGTGCATCTTTGCTTCCCCAAACAACCAGTTTTTCTACCTTTTTTTTCTTCTACAGCAACACTATTTTCAACATTTTGTGACAAGAATGTTCTTGATCTCTCATGCCAGGGAGTCTTGAATCTTCTCTCTTCAACTGCCTACACAATTGTCTGGAGAATTTAGCAGCTTCCAGCCATCTTGTTTACTCTCTCTCTCTTTCTCTCTCTCTCTCTGTCTCTCTGTAATCATACTCTCCAATTCCTTGTAAAAAGCATTATTCTCTGAACCTCTTCTGTGAAATTTTCTAACGAAGAGGCCCCTGTGACATTGCCTTTGAAAAGTGTCCCAAACTCAGCTCACACCCCCCACCCTAGTCATACACTCCTCTTTCTCAGCCTAAACCACCAGTGACAAAGAATTAGCTGAGGCATGTGAACTAGAGCAAGGGTTCTCAGTCTTTTTTTTTTTGTTTACCGCCTCCAGGAGTTGATGTTTTGATGCATCTCAGTTTAATTAAGTTCTGAATTTATAATAGGCACAACTAAAGACTATATTACATATATTGTCTTTTGGAATTTTAACAAGTAATTTTTGTGTATGAATGTGTGTCTTCATTTTTCTTATGTACAGTATAACAAATGCTGTTTTTTAAGTAGAACAATAGTTTAGTCTGATATGGAATAGAAATCAGAAAACCTAAAATTTGCATACTTTATAAAAATTATACAGTTTTACATTGATTCAGATTAAAATTCAGACGAAAATATAGTACAAGTTACATTTAACTTCAGATGAAACAAGAGGATGATTTTTCCAGGTAAATGTGAAGACTTAAAGAGATGATGTACTTCTAGTTTCAGCCTAACCGTGGATTTATTTAAGGAAAGGAGACGGTTACCATACATTGGTGTCTTGGTCCAAAACAATAGCTTTCTGCTCTTGATTAATATTAAAGAACATTAAATTGCATATATGTTTCTTTTATTATTGCTAATTTTAATATTCATCTTTGTTCCTCATTGTTCCTTCTGCATTAGCCTACCAATTTCTAAAACAGTTATAAAAATGATAAATGACCAAACAAATTGACAGAAACTAAAAATATTGACATACTGTGCAAACATCTCATGTTCGGGGGTGGAGTGGGTGAGAAAGAGAACACTCACCTGTTAAGATGTTATTGGTTCCTGGGATGTCTTAATCCTGGCATTGATTGGCTCAAAAAGGTGAAGAGCAAGAGGAAGCTGTTACCTTGGATTCCATGTGAACAGTAGGAGACTTTGAATTGGTACGGGTAGTAAACAGAGGTGGATTAACCAACTTGGAGGGCCCTAGGCTGAGGCTAGCTTTGCTTTGTTCTCCATCCTCTCCTCAGCTCTGTTATGCTCTATTGCAGATGCTGCACTTGGTCTTAAAAAACAATTAAAGGGTCTATCATGGACAAAGTGAGGTTTTATTCCTAATTAATCATCTCCTCATGGCTTGCCAGCTAATCTCAGCTCCACTCTGTATGTCTGAAAGTTGGTATCCTTGTCAAATAAAGCATTAAATAGTTTAGAAAATAAAATCAAAGACTGCGGTGGGTTGGCACCCTGCCCAGGATTGTTTCCTGCCTTGTCCCCTGTGTTGGCTGGGATTGGCTCCAGCAGACCCCCGTGACCCTGTGTTGGGATTCAGCGGGTTGGAAAATGGATGGATGGATAAAATCAAAGATAAATTTTCTGACTATGATGTTGTCTTGTGAACATCCATAATCTTTAATTTACTTTTCAGCGTTGCATTTGCTAATTAGTAAATTATTTGCAATATATACTGTATATGACAAGATTTTCCTGCATTATATTTTTTTTCAATTGTTCTGAGGAGAATGGATTTTATTGTACTGATCAAGTTGTACATGATGACGAAACTGCAGTCCCTTGCGCATAAATTGCTAATTTGTTTATTTCAAAACTTTTGATTTGTGCATTCTTCTTGTTTGCATTGTAGTTGGCTGGCTAAAAGTTAGCACAATCATGTGATTAGACAGAAGAAACTTGTACAAAATGGCAGTGCAGTGATGTCATCTTTATAATGGTAAGATAAACAGATACTTCAAAAATAAAATATTCATCTTCATTTTGTAGAATTTCACAAAACACTCATTTCAATTTCCATCTTTACTTCACATGCACTGTAGCTGTTTTTTCTTCTTCCAGCAGTGTGGGCACTTGTTCACAAATTACCTACTTATTCTAAGTTCAAAGAGGTACTGGCAGGAAATTACCTTTATATTCCACCCTGGGACGAATTCCTCAGGAATCAATGAAATCACATCCAACTTGTGGATTGCCTTCTAAAATTCCTGTGTTTTATTCCTCAGAACCTTGTGTAGTGGCCTGTAGTGGTTTTCTTGCATCCCAAAGAACCAATTTTTAATTAAAGGTCTAGATGCCTATTGTAGCTTCCTGCTGTCTGGCCTCCATAATATGCAGCAGAGTTCCCATATATTCCCACATACAGTATGAACTCCAAACTGCCAACTATTGATCTGGAAGAATTCTTCTGACTATCAGCTTCACTCTGCCTGACCTCACGTTCTGAATCCCTCAACTTGTCAGTGTGACATAAAAAGATTAGCTTTATAGGAGGTCCACAAGGACAGCATTTTAATTTAATCGAGTTATTGTACAATAAGACTATTTAGACAGCCATCACTAGACTTAGGAACTTATTGAAGGTTATATTGGCCCACCTTTTCATGCTGCCCTGATAAATTCTGTCTATTTTGAGGGTTAATAGAGGCCTAATTATTTCATGTTCTTCATAAAGTGACCACTCAGGATAAAGAGCTTACCAATTCAAAAAAAAATTTTAATAAATGAACTATGGTAAGTGTTTCTTCATTGATTGAACATCTCTTTTATATTTATACTTTAAGCTATATAACCATTGTGTTAAAAATAGATTTCATATTAACTTATAAAATAAAAGAAGTTGTTTAATCATCTGTAACTCTGCCGGCACCATCTTCTAAAATTATATTATAAAGAGTAAAATTCTTTTTTATTTCAATGTGCCAAAATGCATACATTGATTTTAGCACAGAGATCCAAGAGAGCATTGCTAATCTGCTATGCAGCAATGATTTTCAGAAATTCCAAGTTTGGAGAGCAGATATAGAAAACTGTGAGATGTCATTAGTGCTGTATTTTTGTGCAGTAAACATTGACTATCTGTGGCAACTGTTCACTTGTTACCGGGATTTATAAAAGCTATCAGGATTAATGTTGAAACGATGGGTTTAGCTTTCTTTTCTAGCTAAAGATAAAAATTCAAGCAACATCTGCCAAGAAGTGAAAGGGATAAAGAAACAAAAACTTTTAGAAAAAAATGTCTTTACAAAACTATCTTTTTATAGGCTATACGTTTTCTTTCATAATTTCTTAACTGTTATGAAATTCACTAAAAATGGTTAGGGCATCATCGTGTTAAAGCACTTAGTGTTGAAACCTCATGAACCCCGAGTCTGACTGTCTGATGGAGTATCTTCTGTGTGGACTTAGCATATTGTCATAATTCTGTAGCCATTGGGTTAATTAGTGACTCTAGATCAGGGGTACTTAATTACAGTCCTGGAGGTCCACAGTGGTTGCAGGTTTTCGCTTTAACCAGTTTCTTACTTAGACCCTGTTTATGTACTAATAGACATTTTTTATAGTTTTAGTTAAAATGCTTGTTACCATTCAGAACACTTAATATGTCTATTTTAGTTTTAAACTGCTACATTTAGGTTTTAATTGTTGCCTGTTGATGTACCAGAACAATCTCTCTCTCTCTCTCTCTCTCTCTCTCTCTCTCTATATATAAAATCCAATGTCTGTCTGTCTGTCCGCTTTTCATGAGAGAACTACTTTAACGTATTTAGATCAGGTTTTTTTTCTATAATTTGCTTGAACATTCAGGTTGATTTTGCGACTTCTCTCATTGTGCTATGTATCATAGTTCGCTTGCGGTACTGATTTATTTGTGCGAATCCAGGAGACACGAAGTGGGCCAAGGGAAGAGGGGGCAGGGCCTTCCTCAGTCACGTGCCAGCCTCAGGGCGTTCCTTACCTCCACTTAGCTAGCGAACGAGAGAACTACATAATGAATTTAGATTGGGTTTTTTTCTATAATTTGCTTGAACATTCTGGTTTATTTTGTGACTTCTCTCATCATGCTAAGAATCATAGTTTGGGCCAAAGGGAGGGAGAAGCGTGACATCAGGAGTAGGGAGCCAAGCAGGGCCCTCCTCACTGTCCTGTTTGACTACTACGCGGGCGAAGCCATGGGGGATGGCTAGTACAGTATCTAATACAAATCAAAGTATACAATGGTGGTCATAGACAAATACAGTAAGAGGGGTTGTACTCAGAAAGAGAATACTTGGAAAAAATTCAAATTCTGTTTATTTTTTGTTTTGTTTTGTTTAATAATGAAATATTTGAAATATTTGAAAAAGTCCCCATACAGGAGGGATGTGGTTCAGAGATATCAATTGTGAAAGAATCTCAAAGACAAAAAACAAAGGTTTGGGGTAGCCACCCTGTATACTTGAAAATCAATCAATAAAAGTATGATAATAATGTCTTTTCAGACCGAGCTCAATACCCAAACTGAATTGTAACAGACAAGATGGAGATTATACTGTATATGGTCAGTACAGGAAATGAGGTCAAGAGAACCGGGGCAAGAAGTGAGGTCATCATGCAGGACTTCCTTCTAATGGTCTGCAGAGGGGGAAAGTGTTTACTGACTTCGGCAACCCCTGGTCCGACAGTTAATCATACTTATTCAGGCCCATAAACTGTCTTCCAATCGCGCATGTGAGACACAGTAAAAACGGAAACAAAGGCAAAACTGCTACTACGTTAAGAATTACCTACTTACTTATGTACAGTGGCATCTCTGGTCATGACCGTAATTCGTTGCAAAACTATGGATGCGACCCGATTTGGTCGCAACCCGAACGTAATTTCCCCATAAGATTGTATGTAAATACAATTAATCCATTCCAGATTATACAAACTGTATGTAAATATATATATATATATATATAATATATATATATATATTTTAGTACAAAAATAATTATACCATAGAATGCACAGTGTAATTGTAAGCTAAATGTAAAAATATTGAATAACACTGAGAAAACCTTGAACAACAGAGAAAACTAACATTGTAAGAGTTCGCACTAGACCCTTACGAAGCACTCGCTGTAAACTTTTTTTATGAGTTTTAAGCACAGGGAAAAAAAATTAAATGCCACTTCTCTTGTGAAACTTTTCAGACCATCCTCTGCTGGCTTTAAATTCCTCACCTGCCCCACTCGAAGAAGAATTTTTTTTCAGCAAATCACCTTGAATCTTCCTGGCTTTCACGCATATGATCGCCTCGCTTATGCGATCCCCTGCAAGTTGCTTTTTGTTCAACCACACTAGCAACAGTTTTTCTACCTCTTCCAGCACTTGAGGCCTCTGCTTGGTTAACATTATAACTCCTTTTGCAATATCAGCTGCTCTGTTAGGCCCTGTATATGCAAACAAAAGAAAATGGGAAACAGAGAATGGCAAATCATTGGCGCATACGAATGCACGTAGGTAAACTGGCCGCCAGGGTTTTTGTTTGCCACCAGAGCGTGTGGTTGTAAACAGATGCAAAATTTTGACAAACTTTTTGATCGTAACCCGATTTGTACGTGTTCGGAAACGTTCATGACCAGAGGTTCTACTGTATTGCATTTTTTTATCTGCATACTTATCTAGATTATTAACCCTTGTATACAGTATGTATATATGCATTGGGCTGAATACATCCATTCAGATATATACATTGGTTTAGATATAAACATTGGTTTGTATACTTCAATTTAGACATATGTAAATTGGTCTATATAGGTCAGTTTTGATATATAAACATTGTTTGAGATACATTGGTATGAATATACTGTATACATTGATTTGAATACATACATTCAGAGATAGTATATACATTGGTTGAGATATACATTTTGTTTGATATACATTGGTTTAGATGTATAAATTAATTTGGAATCAAAGATCTGTGATATGGTTTTCATATTTGTAGCTAGTAATCCACATAGGGAGAAAATGAATCACGTATCATAAAAGTTTTTTATTCCTAAGCTTTCGACAACCTATAAGGTGTCATCATCAGAGGAAAATGATTAGACATATAGGAACCAAAGGCAATACATAGCAGATGAGGGGGTGGGGTGCAAGGTTGGGTGGATCAATAAAGTGGGGTTTGGAGGGCGTTGGTCATAAAGCCTGCATATGCTGGGTTCAGGTCCAAATGTCTGTTAATGACTCTTTCATTTGAGACCCATGATTCAGTTAGCTCTCTGGCACTTTTGGTATTCGTCCTGAATTTTACTTGCTCCGTGCCCAAGTTAAACATGTGTCTGGTTGAACTTGTATGTGTGTATATCAGAGATGGTGGGGTCCTTCATTCTAACAGAGTTGTGATGTTCTTGTATGCATGTCGCAAATGTTTTAGATGTTTGTCCCATGTATACAGCTGGGCATGGACTAAATGGCATACTGCATACTGTGTTCCATGTCTCTGATGCAGCTTTCTTGCTTTTGGCATTAAGAAGAACAGTGTGCAGAGTGTTTTCAGGTTTATGAGCTATTTTAATAACTGATTTGAAGAGGATGTGCACTGTACTTACCGATACACTACAAAAAATGAAATCTAAGCAAGTGGAAAAGTATTTATATCATGACATTAAATCTTGTTTTCCTCATTATAAGAATTATTGTCTTATCAAATAATCTGTATTTATGGTTATGTTTTTTAGCTTAAGAAATCTTGTCAAGTAAATTTTGCTTACCTCATTGGCAGATTTTTTTGCTAAATAAATGCAAAACAACTCTCATTTAATGTTTTTTTTGTCTAATTTTTGCATAAGCATTTTTTGCAGTGTACAACATTGTGATAGGGAAGGGTGTGCCAATTAGGACGTGAGATCAGGTTAGAGTCGATTATTTGCTGAGGTCAGTGGCGCCTCCTGTGTAAGCATTGTTTGATAAACATCTTGAGGTAGCCTTTTAATGTGAATAGATAACATCTTTCATTCTTTTCAGTATTCTTTGTATTACAGTAGGTGTGAATCCTTCTGAACAGTGTCTTAAAACATCTATCCGATGAGGGGTGATTACTAGAAAAGTGTAACATTTTGATAGCGTAATATTCATTATGATTAACACTCGTAATTAAGGTGGCATTATTACCTCTTTCAATAGAGATGTCCAGGAAATTAATGCGTCAGTTAATTTCTTTTTCCATTGTGAACTGAATTGCAGGGAATACTGAGTTGATGTGGCTGTGGAATTTATTTATTGATTTAAATAGATTGGTTTAGATATTGTCACACACGAGCGCATAGAGAGCAGGTTAAGGACCCGACATGCACCATGACATGTTGTGCCAGGGGACAACGGCAGGGTACTAATCTCTCTTTCTTTATTTTCTCAGAAAGAACGAAGCACCGCCGCCATGAGTTTACCCGGACTCCCAAAGAAACCAGCCCCTTCCGGGTTCCTTCCTTTCCTCTGGTCCCCTCCTGATGATGTAATTTCTCCCATCCACCACCACGATTTTTTCCCAGCATCCCATCTGTTCCCTTCCGTTCCCACCTCATAAATTGTCCGCCTGTCAACCCTCATTTGTCTGTTATGTTATGTTGTATCAAAACCTGACTGACTGTACTCTCTTGACAGTATATGGGGACGGAACACCAAACCTTTATCATTGTTTGTTGTCTTTCTTACAGTGGCCTAGTTGGCAGGATCCACAGCCTGAAGAATGTCAGAAGGGCAGGACCTGAATACAGCACTGACAACCATGAAGAATGAGCTCCAGTCCATCAATCTGGAGCAGGCAGCCATGAAGGCGGAGCTGGCAAAGACCAAGACACGGCTGGCGGCAGCTTAAGTGGTAAAGCTGGAGCCTGCACGGCCTGCACGGCCTCCACCACCTCCAATCGTCCCACTCACTGAGTCCGATGATATTGAGTCGTATCTATCAGTTTTTGAGAGGACCTCCTCTCAGAACCAATGGCCAAGGGCGGAATGGGTGTCCATACTGGCGCCGTACTTGAAAGGTGTCGTGCAGCAGGCCTATCATGATGTACCTGAGGAGGAAGCCGCCAATTACGACCTTCTGAGGGCCAAGATTTTCAATTGCTACGGTGTAACCTTGGGCCAGACATCTTAACACATTTACGCACAAGCCCCTGCTTAATACAAGTGTCACTCCTGTTATTCAACCTCTGCGGCATGTACCCTTAGCCCTGCGGGATGCTGTCACAACAGAACTACAACAATTCCTGACAGATGGCATTATAGAGCCAATCCACACCTCCCCCTTGATATCGAATTTGGTCATAGCAGAAAAAAAGTCAGGAGGACTGCGGTTATGTGTGGATTTAAGGGCAGTAAATCAGGTTATCATCTCTGATCATTACCCCTTGCCAACCATCGAAGAGCTCACCACTCACTTCCATGGCTCAAAGGTTTTTTCAAAGCTTGACCTTCGTCAAGGTTAGCTCCAAGTTCCTCTGCACGAGAACAGCAGGGATTTGACTGCATTCACCACCCATGTTGGAATTTTTCATTATACCAGAATGCCATTTGGCCTGTGCTCCGCTCCCAGTTGTTTCCAAAAAATAATGTCCACTATCCTGGCAGGACTTCCAGGGGTGGTTGTTTACTTGGATGACATTGTAGTCCATGGCCCAGATAATGCTGTCCATGATGAACGTCTGCAAGCAACCTTTGCAGCTCTTAGCCACCACAACCTTACTTTAAATGCAGATAAGTGCCTGTTTGCTGCACATGAAGTGGACTTTATTGGGTTCCGCTTGTCAACTCAGGGTCGGCGGACTGTGCAGAAGCCTTTTGCAAACTTAAAGAGTTGCTTAGTATTTCACCAGTCTTGGCACATTTTAAAGTAGATAGATAGATAGATAGATAGATAGATAGATAGATAGATAGATAGATAGATAGATAGATAGATAGATAGATAGATAGATAGATAGATAGATAGATAGATAGATAGATAGATAGATAGATAGATAGATACTTTATTAATCCCAATGGGAAATTCTCCAGCAGCAGCATACTGATACAATAAATAATATTAAATTAAAGAAACATAATAATGCAGGTGAAAAACAGACAATAACTTTGTATAATCTTAAATGTTAACGTTTACCCCCCCGGGTGGAATTGAAGAGTCGCATAGTTTGGGGGAGGAACGATCTCCTCAATCTGTTTGTGGAGCAGGACAGTGACAGCAGTCTGTCGCTGAAGCTGCTCTTCTGTCTGGAGATGACACTATTTAGTGGATGCAGTGGATTCTCCATAATTGATAGGAGCCTGCTGAGCGCCCTTCGCTCTGCCACAGATGTTAAACTGTCCAGCTCCATGCCAACAATAGAGCCTGCCTTCCTCACCAGTTTGTCCAGGCGTGAGGCGTCTTTCCTCTTAATGCTGCCTCCCCAGCACACCACTGCGTAGAAGAGGGCGCTTGCCACAACTGTCTGATAGAACATCTGCAGCATCTTATTGCAGATGTTGAAGGACGCCAGCCTTCTAAGGAAGTATAGTCGGCTCTGTCCTTTCTTGCACAGCTCATCAGTATTGGCAGTCCAGTCTAATTTATCATCCAGCTGCACTCCAAGATATTTATAGGTCTGCACCATCTGTACACGGTCACCTTTGATGATCACGGGGTCCATGAGGGGTCTGGGCCTCCTAAAATCCACCACCAGCTCCTTGGTTTTGCTGGTGTTCAGTTGTAGGTGGTTTGAGTCGCACCATTTAACAAAGTCATTGATTAGGTCCCTATACTCATCCTCCAGCCCATTCCTGATGCAGCCCACGATAGCAGTGTCGTCAGCGAACTTTTGCACATGGCAGGACTCCGAGTTGTATTGGAAGTCCGATGTATATAGGCTGAACAGGACCTGAGAAAGTACAGTCCCTTGTGGCGCTCCTGTTTTGATGACCACAATGTCAGACGTGCAGTTCCCAAGACGCACATACTGAGGTCTAACTGTTATATTTTATATTATATAAGTCCAACTATTGTAACTTGTGATGCATCTGCTTCAGCAATAGGTGCAGTTCTTTCACAGATACAAGATGGATTGGAGAAGCCTGTGGCTTTTGCTTGCTGTGCATTGAGCCCTGCTGAACAGAAATAGTCAGTAGGGGAGAGGGAGGCACTTGCATGTGTATGGGCCTTATGAAAAGTGGCATACCTATCTGTACGGGCATCCATTTACTTTACAAACTGATCACCAGGCCCTAACATCTTTGATGTTCTCTGTTGTTTCTGGTCATAGGCTGCTGCGCATACACCACTGGGGTGAGCGTCTCCAGAGGTACAATTTTAAATTACAGTTTACCCCAGGACGGGACAATGTAGTGGCTGATTTGTTGTCACGTTCTGTTTTTAATCCCCCTACCACTATGCAAATTGATCATGAAGAGGATCTGATTCACTTGCTGCACTCTCCAGTCCAAGATATGGTATCACTCCAGGAACTTACAAAAGAATCTGTATTGGATCCAGTTTTCACGGTCCTACGACAGTATATTGCTAATGGCTGGCCATCAGAAGTGCCCCCAAACCTCCAGTCTTACATTTGATTGAAGATGAGCTTTCGTGTTGGAATGAGACTTGTCTAGCTCGTGGACATCGCACGGTTGTGCCCAGCAGCCTCAGGGGTCAGGTCCTGGCCATGGCTCATCAGGGCCACCTCGGAATTGTAAAACTAAAGCAACGCTGTAGGGACCTAGTCTGGTGGCCTGGCATTGACCATGACTTAGAGGAGCTGCTGCGTAACTGTGCACCATGTTTAATAAGTTGTAAGACTGGGCCCCCACCAATGCCTCCTCTCCAACCCTTGGCCTGGCCTGATCAGCCTTGGCAACACATTCAAGTTGATAGCTGTGGCGAATTAAAAGGTGTGCCACATCACCAGCGCTTCCTGGCAGTAGCATGCGACCTCCACGCAAAGTGGCCAGAGGTCACTCCCATGGGCTCAGTCACAGCAGAGTCCCTCATTGGTTTCCTGGACACACTGTTTGCTCACTGGGGTTTACCAAAACGAATTACAACAGATAATGGTCCACAGTTCCCATCTGCCATGTTCACTGATTTTGTCCAAAACTGAGGTATACTCCATATTAAAACATCCTTTTATCACCCCCAGGCTAATGGAGGGGTTGAACGTTTAAATCAAAGCCTGAAAAATGGCCTTAGGGCTCTCCTGTCGCAGGGTTTCTCTTTTAATGAAGCACTGTCATAGACCCTGCTGCATTATAGAGCTGCTCAGCATGTTACGACTGGGGTTTCCCCAGCCAAACTTATGCTAGGCCGTGAGCTGGAACTACCCTTGCATAGGCTTCGTCGCCCTATATCTTTTTCACCCACCAAGTCAGTTGAGTCAAATGTGCAAATGACAAGCAAAGTCCCAGCATGATTTCAACAGGAAGAGGAGAATAAGGATTCACAATTTCAAGGTGCTGGACTGGGTTAGGGTCTGCCGCCCATGTCGCTCTAGCAAGCTTCACTCCTTCTGGTCATCACCCCTTCAGATTAAGAGCCAGCTTGGACCTGCAACCTTTCAGTTAGTGGATGGGTCTCGGTGGCACGCCAGCAAGCTGTGCAAGGTGCCAGCCCCTTCAGGATCTGATAGCATCATCAAGGGCAACCCTACCTCAGATGGCATAACTTGGATGTCCCAGGCACCCCTTCTTTTTCCCCAGAATACAGATCCTCAACCCATTGCTACCAGTGGAACCCCAATATCTCGAGCAGCAAGACTGCGTTCATGGCCTGCCTGCTTCCGAGACTTTCTGACCTCTTTTCACACCTAATTCAATTGGTAGGAGAGGGGGGAAAATGTTGTATATGATTGTTCAATAATGCTTTTGTCGATTACTTTATATTCAGGAATTAATTACTATGGTCCGAGTCTTTTGGGACGTATGACATACTGAGGGAAGGGTGTGGTTTTAAAAAGCACACTGTACGGAGAGTTGGTTAAACAGGGTTCAAAATAAACAGTATTCGAAATGTTATTCTGAGTGTGTCGCTACTTCAACCTAAAAAACCATTACAGGGAGGTCTGCGAACTGGCTCACACCCACCTCTTAGGCGCCCATCTGGGGGCGGAGAAAACCCCTGAGCGAGTTAAACTCAGTTTCTATTGGCCCGGGATCAACGAGGAGGTCTGTCGTTTCTATCAGTCTTGCTTGGTCTGCCAGCTACGTCAGATACCCAGGAGGGACCGTGCTCCTCTGGTCCCAATTCCTCTCATCGATGTACCCTTTGAGAGGATTGGTGTTGCTCTGGTAGGTCCCCTGGAGCCTTCGGTACGAGGCCATAAATATATATTAGTTATGGTCGATTACACAATTCAGTACCCAGAGGCGGTTCCCCAGCGAGCCGCTAATGCAAAAAATATTGCACGGGAATTAGTAACACTTTTTTCCCAAGTGGGCATACCCAAAGAAGTCCTTACGGACCAGGGTACACGCTTCCCTTCGGATACGTTCAGGGAGGTTGCCAAGTTACTCCATATTAAGCATCTAAAAACATCTGTTTATCATCCTCAGACGGATGGGTTGGTGGAAAGGTTCAACCAGACCCTCAAACAGAGGGTCTTGCCAGCCCTACCCTCTCCCTTTTCTCGAAAAAAGCAGAACTTAACCTCGGTCACAATCTGACTCCCCACCAGCGACAGGAGCTCGAAAGTGCGATCCTGTCTGTCCCGGAAGTGGTCAGTGAAGCACCGGGCTGCACCTTGCTGATTCAGCACGAAATAGTGACGTACTCGGGGGTGGTAGTCAGGGAACGACCCTATCGCCTCCCGGAGGCAAAACGTGCAAAGATGGAGCTGAAAGTTCAACGGATATTGGACATGGACATTATTGAAGAGAGTCACTGTCCGTGGTCCAGTCCCATTGTCCTTGTTTCTAAGCCTGATGGCTCGTGGAGATTTTGTAACGACTTTCAATGTCTTAATCAAGTCTCCAAGTTCGATGCCTACCCCATGCCCCACGTGGATGAACCCCTTGAGCAGCTGGGTACGGCCCGTTACTTGACTACTCTTGACATGACTAAGGGATACTGGCAAATTCCCTCTCCGCAAGAGAGAAAACAGCATTCAGCACCCCTAGCGGACACTGGCAATACAAGGTCCTTCCATTTGGACTGCACGGGGCACCAGCAACCTTTCAGCATCTGGTAGACAGAGTGCTAAGGCCCCACCAGTCCTACTGTGCCGCCTACCTTGATGACGTGGTCATCTATTCCAGCACCTGGGAGGAGCATGTGCTGCAGGTTTACTCCGTCCTCCTGACACTAGCAAAGGCCTGGCTACTTATCAACCCCTGGAAATGTTTTTTTGGATTGAACGAGGCCAAGTATTTAGGATAACCTGGTGGGAGGGGGGCTGGTGAAACCATAGTGTTCAAAAATCAAAGACATCCTTGAATGGCCCCGTCCGATAGTCAAGAAGCAAGTGCAAGCCTTCTTAGGATTAGTGAGTTACTACCGCCGGTTTGTAGCTTGGTTTCCGCCCCATTGACTGATCTGGCAAAGAAGAGGGCCCCTTTTCATGTGGTGTGGAACGACTTGATGGAACAGGCATTCAGTGACTTAAAAAACGGCCCTCACAACGGCACCTGTTTTGAGAACTCCTGACTTTTCTCTTCCTTTTCTCCTCCAGACCTATGCTTCGGACACAGGTCTAGGCGCCGTGCTGAGCCAACGCATCGATGGTGTTGAGCACCCCATAATTTACCTGAGCTGGATACTGTTGGACCGGGAGACAAGGTATGCAGCAGTGGAACGGGAAGGCTTGGCCATCAAGTGGGTGGTAACTCACCTGCGGTACTACCTGCTGGGCTGGGAATTCACCCTGGTGACGGACCATGCCGCCCTCCAGTGGATGGCTATCCATAGGGAGTCGAATCCTTGGGTCACCAGGTGGTTTTTGAACTTGCAGCTGTATAAGTTTACGTCACTTATCGTCAAGGTAACCTCCAAGCCAACACTGATGCTCTCTCACGGGTTCATGACCTCTCGGATCAGGCCGCCCGACCCGATGGGTCTGGGCTGAAGGGGGGGTCATGTGACGCATGAGCGCATAGGGAGCAGCTTAAGGACCCGACTCACACTGCGACATGTCATGCCAGGGGACAATGGCAGGGTACTAACCTCTCTTTCTTTATTTTCTCAGATAGAATGAAGCACCGCCGCCGTGAGTTTACCCGGTCTCCCACAGAAACAAGCCACATACGGGTTCCTTCCTTCCCTCTGGTCCCCTCCTGATGGCGTAATTTCTCCCATCCACCACCACAATTTCTTCCCAGCATCCCATCTGTTCACTTCCGCTCCCACCTCATAAATTGTCCGCCTGTCAACCCTCATTTGTCTGTTATGTTATGTTGTATCAAAACCTGACTGACTGTACTCTCTTGACAGTATATGGGGACGGAACCCCAAACCTTTATCATTGTTTGTAGTCTTTCTTACAATATATACATCCACTCAGATATATCTATTCAGATATATAAATAGGTTGAGATATATCCATTTGGATACATGGGTCATTTATGATGTATGCAGTGTTTTAAATAGAACAGCTTGGATTTACAGGCAGGCACAGTGCGGCAACCTAAATTTAACATCTCAGTTTTGCTTCATAATTGCTTCAACATTGTTAATGGTACTTATATTGTATATTGTACACATTTCATATAAGAAGCATATACTTGTCGGGTGTGTTTTATTTATTTTGGAGGTCCTCGATTCCAAGGCATTTTTCCCTTCGTTTGTTATTTAAAACACTTGCAGCGGTTTTTGCCTCCTTGCCCAGCTCTCTCCTGTCCCATCCTGTTCCACCCTCCTCTCTGACAATGTAATGTGTGAGTATAGAAATGCTGACTTTACTAGATTCAGGGTCGCTAGTGACCCTATACGTGTCAGGCAAACAAATAATCATAGTTAAATAAATTGAAACTATTTTGGCATATTCTTGGTAGTAAATTGATGAAATGAATGTTATATGCCTGGGGAACTGTATCCACACTGTGTTGTATGTAAACATGATGTCACTGGTTGCTAGCAACCCGAGGTATATATACAAGGGTTAATATAAATTAAAAACAGCAGAAGCCCCAACAATGATCACATATAGATTTCCCTTAAAACACTACCTAATTTATAAAAAAATTCTTCATACCATAACCATATATTTCTGTATTTTCACCAATTAAGAAGTTATGAGCTTATTTAGTATGATCCAGTTTGCGAGTGGAGTTGGGTGAGACCATGAAAAATGATAGGTTATTGATGAGTGAAATTTAGAAGTGTCACTTGATTCTTAAACTTCTGCAGATTGATTTGTGTTTACAGAATTAATTGTAAGTCTCCATTGAAGGTGATCACATCACTATGAAAAGCGTGTATTTTATCTTTTTTTCACCATAATATTTATAGAATTTTGACTCAATAATTTACCTTGTTGTTTATTTCTCTACATTCCATGTCAAACATGGATCTGTCAGCAAGCCTTTACTGCACATGACTTGTAAATGATAAGCAGGGGAAGGATGTTCTAAAGGTGCTGTGTTACAGTAGGGGCCATACCATACAGTTTGAGGTAAATTTTGTGATCACTTATCTTGTAAATATGATTACAATGATTGAAAAGTGACTGCAAATGTATTCTATTAAAATGGCAGGTTGAGGAACAGAGAGTTACCTAGTTGATAATTTGCTGTAATAATGTACACATTTGGGTTGTAGCATATCACAAACCTCTTTTGTCACCAGAGCACTAATGCTAAAACTGTTACAAGCCAAAAATGTTCAGAAATGCATATTTTATTTGTTTTTTTGAATAAGGTTATTAACTAGTGCATTTACTATTTAACAATTTTGAATATAAAACAGAGACATGATGATGATTGGGGTCTCAGCCAAGAAAAATCTTCTTTAATTGCTAAAAGCAAAAAAGTATTTTAGCTCAAAAATATAATTGGTTCAGATATCAAGGCCAGAAGCACACTTCTAGAATAGCAAAAGCTTGACTTTTTTGAAAAGGGGACTGGATTCACCGAAAGGTGGTTCCAGAATGAATGGCATCTTCCAGTAGTGGTGGTACTTTTATGTGATGACATTGGAAGGTGCAGGTTTTCAGAGACAGAGCAGAAGTGATGTTAGTTTTCTTTATGTGGTCTTTCTCTTCTCTAAAGATAAGAGTGGGAGATTGGTTAGAGACTGTGCATTGCCCTCATTCTTTATGGTATTTAAGTGTTTCTTTAAACAAGAGTCACCTGACTCAAGGGTTTGACACCTTCTGAATCAACTTCAGGGTTGCTGTCTACATTGAATGTAAGGCAGGAACTAAAAACCCAAGGGATTGATTAAACAACAGCTTGACCCAGATGGCAAAACCTTACCAAAGTGTTACTTACCTCTTTATACTATCTGAATAAATGACATTTCAACTTAATAATATGAAAACTTTATTAACAATAATTAGACTTACATACAGTAGATACATTCTATTATTCTTGTGTGCTAGCAAAAAGGATTTTAAACAAGAAGAAAAGGCATAGTTGAAAATAAAATAAAAGTCTAAACCAGGAAATCTAACATAATAATATCAAAACAGGAATGAGAGTCAAAAATCTAAGTCAAAAAACAGACACATGAAAAAAAAAAATAGAAAGTACTTTTGAAACATAATTTTCAAGAAAGAGGGGATTTAAATCTACAAACTTGGATAGGTAACTTCTTCCACCCACTAAGCTTTATTTTAATAAATTAAAAAACTAGAATTCAGATTGTAGACCTCAAAAAAAGCACACAAAATGTGTGCTATATCTTGTGAAAAGACGAGGAAATACATCCAATTATAACATGGTACATTTCTGAGTTGTACAAAACACCAAACAGGAATCCTTCATGTGAGATAAAGGCTGACACAAAATTGAAAACAATTTTAGTTGATTAACCACTTAATTGATTTTTAATTAATATTTAGTTATCAAGAAACCCAAGATAATTTCAGAAATACAGAAGGAAATTCAAATCATACACCAAATACAAAAAGAAGTCATTAGCCAATGAACAAATAATAATAGTTTCATTTTACAGTACTCAAAGAGGACAAGAGTCAATCAACGTTAATCTGGAAAAGTGAAATCTCACTTAGAAATATAATGAATTAAGGGAATATACTGTAAAAGTAGGTAATTTATAGGTACATTCACAAGTGTAATTCTTTAAATAAACTGAAATAGTGCCAAAACATTAAACCTTAACATAAAATCCAGAGTTGATAAAAATATGCTTGAAATGCTAATCCAAGCCAAAGCAAATAAAGAGTGAAAAACATCTTTAAAGTAGCAGCTTTTAAATAGCAAGCCACAAATGCTGGAAGGCATGACATATAGTAGCTTGATAGAACACCTACAGCCGAGACAAAAATGAGAGAAAAATCAAAACATTGCTCATGTTTTTGTTACTGAAGAAACACTCCTTATGTCATTGCAGAATACTTGTATAAGTAGAAACTATGAAAAGAATTGGTGATAAGAGAACACAACACAAACACAACAGCCCACTTTAAGCTAAACACGATAAAGTTCATGTTGAAAGATTTGAAAGGTAGAGAGCATGCAAAAAAACAAAACAAAACAAAAACAAAAAAGGTTAAGAAGAAGGAACCAGTGATGGAAAAGAAGCAGCCCTTATCACAAATATCATTAGTTCTGAACAAAAGATAGCAAATAACACATACAAATAAAAGCCCTAGGACCAACAATTAAAAGCATTCAACTATCTTTGTAAGGTCTATTGATAGACTGAGCATCAGCAAAGCATGTCAGTAACATGAAACAGCAGGACAGTAATACAATTGGACTGAAAAGCAATACCAAAATATTTAAGCACTTTTTAGGAAAGATATCGGTTTATTTTATTAGCCACCTATCCTTTTTCTAACATGCAATTACTGCTGGTTGGGAGGAAACTGGTACCTGTCTCAGTGGCAAATCTCACAAGTCAAACAATACTCCCAAACTCACATACGCTTTTACAGTTTAGACATACCAGTCAACCTGTGTAACATGACTTTGGAATGAGGATGGAAACCCCACACAAACATGGGATGAATTATCTAGCTGCACATACAGTGAATGGGCGTTTTGAGATTAATAATGCCTTGCAAAATGACTTGATATAATAATGCTGGGAAGTTCATAATTATACTGTTCCTGCTTTCTGATGTTGCTAAACACTGAAACGTATACATACTGCATATTTAGTTTAGTGAATGGCTCGCTCAGCATTGGTAGTCTGCTCTCAGGGAGCTGTGTCCTGTAGAAAAATAATATGACAATGAAAATTTTCACATATTAATCTTTAAACATAATAATTTCTTTTTACATCATTGTATAATGGAGTTGCTCTTTTTACTTGTTTCTCTCTCTGACAAATTTATGTATAATGTAACGATGTACATCTGAAGGGCATTTTTATTTGTAATTTTAAGTTAGCCCATTTTGGGTGTGTGCCCTAACTTGAACTGGCAACCTTTTCATACTTAGTTCCTGACTTATGATTGATGTTGGCAGGACAGACTTTGGCTCCCAGGATAATAAACTGTACAAAATAGTACTGAAGATGAAAGTATTTTCATTATATGAGCATGACTGTTACATGTACAGTGGAACATGTTAACTATTTATTGTGTATAATGACAGCATTCCTACCTTAAAACAACTTCATGTGCTACCAGAATAATCAAGCACTAGCTATCTTATTACTTTATTGGGCTTTGTGGTCAGCCTCATGTAAAGCAAAAGATTTTCCCATTATTTCACATTTAAAATAAAAAGATAGACATGTCTCATTTTACAGATGATCAAAAAATAAATAAATATTATAACAAACAACATCTTCATTTGTCAGAACTTGACATAAGCATCACCATTTTATATACATACAGACACTGGATTTGTATATTGTCTGTGCAAAAAAGGAAGGCAACTGGAATTTTTTTTGTAGAGTTCATTTAGAAAATCTAAGAATTTCTGAAAAATGATCTTGGACTGGTTAAGTATTTCTGACTATTCTTTAGCCCCTCATTTATTTAGACAACCTGTTTAGTTCCCTTTGATTCTAACTTTAGCCTGTAAAAACAATTACTGTATGTCGTTTCTTAACATTTTGGTGCTTTTACTCTACCAATCAAATAAACAAAAAAGCATACACCTTCTAGTTTATATGTGAAAGATACATAAACAGCATTTGTAAACTTACAGTTCTTTGGGAACTTTGAAGTGATCCTGTATGTACCGGGTAGAATGACGTTCTTCAAAGAAGGCTTGGATTTAATAGTTTTTTTTGTGAGCAACAACATTTATTTTTATAGCACATTTTTATACAAATAATGCAGCTCAAAGTGCTTTGCAAGATGTCAAAGAAGGAATTATATTGTGAAGTTTCTAAATTCTCTTGGGACTCCCCTCCAATGGGACGACATTCCAAAGAGTGTCCTAAAGCGCCATCGCCGAGTCTGTGGAAGACTGCTTATCCATTGCTGGGGCAACTGCAGGCTCACAGTGCTGCAGCAGAGCGTTGAGGAAGCAAAATCGAGCCGATCGCATTTGCGCTATAAGCGCCTATCATCCATGGGTGGTGCAAGGAACATTATAAATGCAGGGCACAGTATAACTTGGTCACTAACCTGGTCACGACCCTGCCTGATTGCTGTGTCTGTGTATAGGAGAGTGGTTGATCCCGCTACAATAAATAACCTTGCTCTTCCTGTGCTGTTCCTGAATAAAGCTGGTTTTGCTAAAGTACTGAGACTCAGCCTCATGTTTTGGGATGCAAGGCAGTAACTCACACATCACAATATGCAAAGAAAAACAAATTAAAATTACATTAAAATAATAATGCATAAACAGTATACAGAAATAAATAATGCATACTTGCATAAGACAGATACCTGTATATAGTTAAGAGAAACAGAATCCTTAAATATAGAGTTGGCTTTTTAAGTCTCTAAATGATGGTTTGATGATAAGATCAGTTGGCCAGGATGGAGAGAAAAAAGTTTTAAAACTGCTGTTAAAGTGGAGAAAAAATATAATCTGCAGGGGTTCAAGGTCAAAAGACCACCCAGCCCCTGTTGGACATTCTACCTAACATAAATGTTCTTAAGCAGTTCTTTCTATTTATTTATTTATTTATTTTAAACTTTGTATTAGAGGATTAGATGCATTGGGCATTATGACAAGCTGAGGTGTCCACTTTCATTTGAACATTTAAACATCGCAGGTGGAAGTACAGGACCTTGATTAGGTGGTGGCACAGGACGCCATCACAGAAGAACCAGAAAAGAAAACAGAGAAAATTAAAAATAAATAATTATTGCATAATGATTGCTAACTAGGCCACCTATCTATTCCTTCAACTGTTACACACAATGGCAATGGTATCCTTTGCAGTTGTTTAATGGCCATTACCTTGGCGAGGGCATGTATTTCTGCCTCAAACTACATGAAAATAAAGATAACATAGGAACAAAGGAAACATTAGCCATCCCTGCTTGTGCAAAGATCTGAAAGGTCAGATACAGCTGTATCTATGAAGCTGTATTTTACAGGAAGCACAAACCCCCTTGAAAACATTACTTTATTTTGTAGCTAATTGCAAGCTCCACTGAACTTCAAAGTAGACAATAAAGGACAAAACACTCAATCATTAGAGAAAAAAATATCACTTACAACAGGAACATGGTCATGTTTCTTGCTGAGTTCTTAGTGCTTCAGTTGTTCCCAGGTGGCATGGTTCAAAGAAAAGATATTGAAACATTTGGTTGAAATACATGGGAAAACATAGGGTAAGGCAGAGAGGTAGTAGCTGCTCTTTAATCACATTATTAATATATTATTCACAAAATTTAATCCAATAAATGATTTAGTTATCACGAACACTCCTTCTTGTCTCTCTCTCTTTCTCTGTGTAACCACAATATTTTGGCAAGTTTTTAGATGCATAAAAGATTTCATGCATTCACTCTATTTTGTTTTTTTAGTTTGTTTCTTAATGTTTACACTTTGAAAGGGTCAGCGTCTCACTGTTTATATAGTGTCTAATATTATTAGGACAAGGGAACATATTTTAGTACCTGTGGATACATGCAAACTAATTTATTAATCATTTAAATACAGCAAAAGTAACATATATGTCTGCATAAACATTTAAAGTGTAAATCAGAGTGGTGTATAGTATAGGTGTTGCACACAACAAAAAACAAACCCAGTCTGACTTTAAGGTGCAATGGGGGGCTACTTTTTCTCCCCACTGGAGCTCATAAACCTGAACTTGAGCTCAGTGTATCGATAGGATCCCTGTGAGAGATAGCTGGGCTGATCTGGTATACTGCCTCTTTAGTCACCTTTGCTCTGCTGTTGTTGAACACCCTCGGACTGTGTCCAAAGCAAAAAATGGTGATCCTTTTTATGACTTTAACTTTATTTATTTGTCCATTACAAGCTTCGTAAGAATGCAGGTTTTAGAAGGGCCACATGGGGATAACATAGCTGGAAGCATAGCCTTGGAAATTAGCTTCACTCACTGCTAACCATGTGACCTGGGACTGTGATCTCCTAAATCATACATAAACTCTTGAAGTATGTCTGCTTAATGGTGGTCCTTCCTCACACACAAATCCCTTTATACCGACCTCAGGGGCAGAAGGGATGAATTTTCACATATGTGATACTTTATGAACATATAGCCATATCCTGCATTTTAATATAAAGGCATAGAAGAGATATACTTGTTAGGACTCTTTTAGAGAAAGAAAATAAATGTTAAATTGTGTCATTTTCAATGGCAAATGAAAGTCATTGCTGTGAAAGTAAAGTGATGGTTTCTGGAAACTGAAAGAGCTGGCAGGGATTCCTTTGAAAACCTTTTCTCTAAACACATAATCTTTATACCAACAGTACTTTATTAGCACTAGGGCACTCACATCAAAGTGTTCAAGCTCAGCAGGAAGAGTGCACAGCAAACTATACATACATGGTTGAAGAGGAAAACTTTGACAAGATTTATTTATTTATTTTAACAGCTTCAGCCAAATTACACCAAGACAAAACAGGCTTTCTTGTAGCGTTAAGTCACAGCAAACCAATGAGGCAAAGCATTGTTGTAAAACTCTTAAATAGATTTCACATTATCAGTTTTGGAAATGGCATATTGCAGATAAGACGAGCATGAAGGCAACACACTTGAAAGCCGTCACCTTAATCTTTGAGCAGGCCCTAAGCTGCAAATGATTAGTATCAGCCAAAGTGTCTTGAAATCCTCAAATAACAGGAGGTTGTTCAAGTATGTTTATCTTTATACAGATCTTTTCACCTTTAGATATAAGTGACATGCTTTCCTTTCAGTTTCCTGAGAAAATTGGCACAGTGATGGATCAGTTGTCATTTCCTCAAGCTTTAGTTGAACATTTCTCTTTCTAGTTTCGCTAATTATTTGGCCATTGAAAAACTTATAGAAGATCTAAGTTATTTGATTCTCAGTACAGGCTTACAGAACCAGGCCCACAACATGTGAAAAGGACAGCATACAGTATTGTAAGTTACCTTTTGCATGGCTTTTCCGTTTATTGGTCTAAACCTCTGTTGCTGGTTTGTTGGTAATGTCCCTGGAGTGATCTGTTTCCATAGTACTTGTACAATTTACAAAGCCCAGCTAAATTTAATTTAATAAAAGTAATAATAGAGAAAGAAACAGGAAATCAAAAATGAGTGCTGACAGGAATTATTGATCTTGCCTTTGAACTTCCATATGAATTCTCAGCATCTCTTTTATCTTTAAAACTAATAACAGTTTTATGTTAATTACTTAACACATAGAGAAGGTGTAAACTATCCATCCATCCATCCATTATCCAGCCCGCTATATTCTAACACAAGGTCACGGGGGTCTGCTGGAGCCAATCCCAGCTAACACAGGGCGCAAAGCAGGAACAAACCCCAGGCGGGGCATCAGTCAACCGCAGGGCACACACACACACACACACACACACACACACAACCATACACCAAGCACACACTAGGGACAATTTAGGATCGCCAATGCACCTAACCTATATGTCTTTGGACTGTGGGAGGAAACCGGAGCACCCGGAGGAAACCCACACAGGCACGGGGAGAACATGCAAACTCCATGCAGGGAGGACCCGGGAAGTGAACCCAGGTCTCCTTACTGCGAGGCAGCAGTGCTACCACTGCGCCACAGTGGTGTAAATTATTCAAATGCATATTTGCTTCAGTCTTCCCATAGTTTTTTTTATTTTCTTTGTTCTTCTCTGTAATAGAAATGGGTGGTTGGGTGGGTACTGTTAAACACCTCCATAATTCTTGCCAATTGCACATATATACAGTGCATCCGGAAAGTATTCACAGCGCATCACTTTTTCCACATTTTGTTATGTTACAGCCTTATTCCAACATGGATTAAATTCATTTTTTTCCTCAGAATTCTACACACAACACCCCATAATGACAACGTGAAAAATGTTTACTTGAGATTTTTGCAAATTTTTGAAAATAAAAAAATTGAGAAAGCACATGTACATAAGTATTCACAGCCTTTGCCATGAAGCTTGAAATTGAGCTCAGGTGCATCCTGTTTCCCCTGATCATCCTTGAGATGTTTCTGCAGCTTAATTGGAGACCACCTGTGGTAAATTCAATTGGTTGGACATGATTTGGAAAGGCACACACCTGTCTATATAAGGTCCCACAGTTGACAGTTCATGTCAGAGCACAAACCAAGCATGAAGTCAAAGGAATTGTCTGTAGACCTCTGAGACAGGATTGTCTCGAGGCACAAATCTGGGGAAGGTTACAGAAAAATTTCTGCTGGTTTGAAGGTCCCAATGAGCACAGTGGCCTCCATCATCCATAAGTGGAAGAAGTTCGAAACCACCAGGACTCTTCCTAGAGCTGGCCGGCCATCTAAACTGAACGATCGGGGGAGAAGGACCTTAGTCAGGGAGGTGACCAAGAACCCGATGGTCACTCTGTCAGAGCTCCAGAGGTCCTCTGTGGAGAGAGGAGAACCTTCCAGAAGAACAACCATCTCTGCAGAAATCCACCAATCAGGCCTGTATGGTAGAGTGGCCAGACAGAAGCCACTCCTTAGTAAAAGGCACATGGCAGCCCGCCTGGAGTTTGCCAAAAGGCACCTGAAGAACTCTCAGACCATGAGAAAAAAAATTCTCTGGTCTGAGGAGACAAAGATTGAACTCTTTGGTGTGAATGCCAGGCGTCACATTTGGAGGAAACCTGGCAACATCCCTACAGTGAAGCATGGTGGTGGCAGCATCATGCTGTGGGATGTTTTTCAGCAGCAGGAACTGGGAGACTAGTCAGGATAAAGGGAAAGATGACTGCAGCAATGTACAGAGACATCCTGGATGAAAACCTGCTCCAGAGCGCTCTTGACCTCAGACTGGGGCGACGGTTCATCTTTCAGCAGGACAACGACCCTAAGCACACAGCCAAGATATCAAAGGAGTGGCTTCAGGACAACTCTGTGAATGTCCTTGAGTGGCCCAGCCAGAGCCCAGACTTGAATCCGATTGAACATCTCTGGGGAGATCTTAAAATGGCTGTGCACCGACGCTTCCCATCCAACCTGATGGAGCTTGAGAGGTGCTGCAAAGAGGAATGGGCGAAACTGACCAAGGATAGGTGTGCCACGCTTGTGGCATCATATTCAACAAGACTTGAGGCTGTAATTGCTGCCAAAGGTGCATCGACAAAGTATTGAGCAAAGGCTGTGAATACTTATGTACATGTGATTTCTCAGTTTTTTTATTTTTAATAAATTTGCAAAAACCTCAAGTAAACTTTTTTCACATTGTCATTATGGGGTGTGTGCAGAATTCTGAGGAAAAAAATGAATTTAATCCATTTTGGAATAAGGCTGTAACATAACAAAATGTGGAAAAAGTGATGTGCTGTGAATACTTTCCGGATGCACTGTAAGTAAAACTGCATAATCCAGCCATTTTCAGCTCACTAAGCATTTACAAGCACACATGCTCAAATTAGGCCAGTTAAGAGTCTACCACTGTCTTAAACTTTATGATTTTTGGAGAGGAAGTTAGAGAACCAACAAAATGCTCACAAACATACCAGAGGAACATAGAAACTCAACAAACAAAATGGCAAACTTAGAAATTAAACTGTGCAACCTTACTGCCCATGCACAGCTTAACATTTCATTGCAATTAAAATCAGCAATACACAAAGTAGATTTATCAAAAGACAAAATCTTTAAAAAATATTTAAAAAAAAAACAAAGCAGTGAAATATAGAACAAAGTACACATTTACAAATCAGTTGTGTTGCTTCTGAAATTTAATTCAGATTTATTCTTATTTACCCCTCTTCTTAATGGACAGGCCCAATGTGCTTCAGATGTATTAATATCCATCCATCCATCCATGAATTGTCAGTGTCACATAATCTGGTTTCAGTGCCTGGGGAGCCTGGAGCCCACCCAGCAGCATTAGGCAGACATACTTTACAGTGCATGTTCAGGTGATGAATGACAGTAAGAAGTTGTAGTGGTGCTACATAAAATGTCAATTGTGTTTTTAAGTGTTGTGTTTGTCTGACTTTTTTTTTTTTGCATATAAAATGTATATGAAAAAGAGTTTCCTCACTGTTTCGGCAAAGTCACCAAGCACTGCACTTGACCCATTAGGAGGTGTGGTTTCCTGTTTAGTTCCGAGGTTGTATACATTATAAGGTAAGGCCGCACATTTTCAAAAAGGAGAAGAAGGAGACAGAAGAAAGGAAGCATAAGACAATCATGATCCACCACATCAAGCACTACTATTCTTTCATCGAAGGCATCCACAGATTATCACTGCTGTGGTTTTTTTTTCTTTTCTCTAACACTTGTATATTTTGCACCTTCATCAGGTTTGGGGAATATGGGGATTTCTCTGTGTTATATTTCATCCATCCATCCATCCATTTTCCAACCCGCTGAATCCGAACACAGGGTCACGGGGGTCTGCTGGAGCCAATCCCAGCCAACACAGGGCACAAGGCAGGAACCAATCCTGGGCAGGGTGCCAACCCACCGCAGGACACACACAAACACACCAACACACCAAGCACACACTAGGGCCAATTTAGAATTGCCAATCCACCTAACCTGCATGTCTTTGGACTGTGGGAGGAAACCGGAGCGCCCGGAGGAAACCCACGCAGACACAGGGAGAACATGCAAACTCCACGCAGGGAGGACCCGGGAAGCGAACCCAGGTCCCCAGGTGTCCCAACTGCGAGGCAGCAGCGCTACCCACTGCGCCACCGTGCCGCCCGTTATATTTCATTCTTTTTCCAATATATTCATTGTTTTACATACTGAACATTTTACCTGTGCCAGGGTTGTTTGTTTTTGCCATCGAATACGCAGCTTGAGTGGAGGGCAGGTAAGGAACAAAGGGGTAAGTACAATTTAACATGGCCGAGTCCAGACTTTGCTCCAGCACAGCCAGAGTGTATAACTTGCCACCTCAGAGTGTGAGCATGGTTGCTACAGAGTCATAACAGGTTCTATTCAGTACAATAGCCTCTCATACAGAAGTGGGTACAGTAGTGCAGGAACTCAGGTGTGAGATGTGATAGTAAATATAAGATCTGCAGCAATAATGGGACAATAAGAAGAGATAGATTTTAATACAGGAGTATTGTCTTGAAGAGCACCTGAAAGAGTTTCAACATAATTTTCCACCAATTCAGTAGCCATCAGTACAGCATCCTATCCACATCAGTGAAGCACTATTTACTGACATGTTCCTCCAGAGTGTTCTACTACAAAACAGTTAGACACCATCTTAAGTAATCTAAAAGTGGCAGCTGAAGAACAGTATTTTGCAGCATATCAGTTAATCTGCAGTGCGGCAGAATGCAAGGAAGACATGGAAAGACAAGGCTACTATGGAAAATGCCATTGTGGTGTCTTCATAAATAGTCATGTTAGGTTTTTTGCATGGTATTTTACTTGAGTTATTCACTATATATTTAAGAAGTAAATACTCTGTGCACCATCCAAAGGAGTTTGGGAATTTTTAATGTATTATTAGTATATTTACTTTATGATATAATTATACTTAATGACTGTGTAAAAATAAGACATATAAATTAAATACTTACACAAAAATTGCCACCCGGCTGTCCAGGTGGTATCTGAGTGTGTTTAAGAGAGTATAATAGATTATGAGGTGTAGAGTTTTCTCTTCATTGTGTCATCATTTTGTTTTTCTTGCTGTTGCAAAGGCAAGGTAAACAACAACTTTACAGTGTCATCTAAAAAAGTTTGAGCTTATCTTTAGAAAAAGTTATTTTCTTTAACAGCGTGTTCCTGTTATTTCTTCCACATTCATCATAGAAACAACATTTGTCTGATTCTGTCCTCATTTATTCTTGTCATCATATTTGGCTAATAAATTATAATGTCATGCTTACTTCATATTACTTTTTACAAGTTTATTTCGTTGCACAGGAGGACTAAAGCCTCACTTTATAATGACAGTACTGTCAACTGTCAATTGCTTTTCAATCGACTGATAATGCTTTTTTTGTAGCTGACTTCAGCTTTAACAAAAATAGTACTCCATTGTCCATTGTCCACTGGCTGCTTCAGATGTGTTTTAATAATTGCAGGAAAACATAGCTTGTGTGTTATGTACATGAATTGTAAAGTAATGATTTTTGTGAAACCCTCTTCTGATCGTGTCCTTATATTTCTCTGTGGATCAGGACTCTAGCCATTATACTTAAAACAAGATAATTTAATAACAATTATTATGCAGTTTATTAAGTACACACAAATGTTGTAGAAATAGTATAACAACTTGATTCTAAACACAGATGTGTAGGTGAAGGAGAGACAAGAAAAAATAAAATATACAGAATCAGGTGTTCAGTTTTTGTGTTATGTCATAGTTGATGAAAGATTCTTTTTTCTTGTGGATTTCACAACCTTCTTTAATGATGGTTGGTGATATCTACACATCAGCTACTTTCTCTATTTCTATGACTTTGTATGACGCAATACATAAAAAGCAATTTGTACTTCTTCGAGACCCAAGGTAAAGTGAAAAAGAGAGCTACATTTTATGACATGAAAAATGAATCTCTTGGTTCTTACTTACATAATGTAGATTTAAGTAAAATGAAGCTTTTCCAGATGCATTTTCTAATGAGCTTTGTTTCACACATATTTAAATCAAAAAAAGCCATATCGAAAGTGTGACAATTAAATTCCTGGAATGGCCTTGAAATGTTGCCCAGAATCATGAGGTTGGAAATAGTTATCAGCTATAAAACTGGCATTGGAAGAATGATATCACTGGTTCAATATGGAAGAACACTCTTTTGTGGTTTTCACCAACCTTAAAAACTTTATTTATATAAAATCAGCTAATTGTCTCAATGCCAGGCTGGGTAATCTCTTTTTTATAGCAAATTCACTTTTTAATAAAATATGAAGGCCGATGCTTGCTCACAACAATATAAACATCATAAACATTATCAAACCCCGAAATGTATAATACCTTCAGAATTAGATTAGAAGCTACCTCTTTGGAAAAAGTAATAGATGTTCTTTCAGACGTAACTAGACTTAGAGAGGGGTATTCTATTAAATAACAATTCCAGTGGGGATTAATTGTTGTACCGAAGATACCACATTCACTTATTTTAAATTGGGGTCATGATTCTTCTGTAGCTGAACATCTAGTGTTCTAAGAATTTATGAATTTATTCAAAGGTGTTTTGGTGTTCTTCAATGAAGCAGGATGTACAGACCTATGATGAGGGTTGTGAAACTTTATTGCTGTGCCAACAGGCTTTCCCTTGGAACTTTTATAAACTATTCTCCAATCATGTTGACCATGACAGTAAATACTTTTGAATTTTACTACTGCCCTCCCACCTTCAGGCAGTTGCAACACAATACAAGTCATAAAAGATACAGTTTCAAAAGCTACATATTTCTTTCCTTTGAAAAAAACACAGAGCTTAAGAATTGGTTGTGATGAAGCAGATCGGTTGCTTCCAGGAGCCTCTTGAAACTATAACCGTTGATCATCATAAACTGAGATGAACTGGGTAAATGAGGACACACACAGACAGCAAGGGGTTGGTGCAAATGTGCAAAGTGCAAAAGACAAAAATGTTCAACAGTGTAGTGCAAGTCTTTCCATAAATATAATAAATAATACATAAAATCAGGTGTCAAAAAGTGGATGTCAAAACATCTAAATTAAAGACATGGCCACTATCCAGTGACCTAAAATGAAGACTAGACTCCTTTGGTAATGTGTCTCTTTGGAGAACCCTTGGGTACCGCTGGTTTGACTTTGTGTCAAATGAGCGGTTGCTCAAGGAGTCCCGAATGAGGCACATTACCTGCATGTGGTGTGATTCCCTCAGGATTGTCTACCTTGCAAGATCCTCACTGTTAAAGACCCAAGCGGCTAGACCAGGCCAAGGGGATGTCCACATAACACCTGGCTGCAGCAGATAGATGGCCATTTCCAGAGGGTGGGACTGGACCGTGTGTCTACCTTGGGGGTTGCCAACCAGGATCCCGAGCTGTTTCATCATGTGGTGGGTGCGGCAATGCGCTGTACCAGTGTATGCACCCCAACCTGACCTGAACTGACCTGATGGAGGAGGTGCAAGATACATGTTTGAACAATAGGCCCCAGGAGACGCAGAAGAAATAATTTCTGCTAGTGTATCAAGAGATGAGGAGATGAGAGAGTAATCCTTGTCTGAGACAGACAAAGGTCAAAACTGGAAAAGAGAATTTGAAACCAAAACACCAAAGCAAATGTTAACCAGAGACAAAGTTAAAGTAACAAGCAAGAGTCTACATCTAAATTTGAGAAATGAACTAACTATACCAGTGATATTTTTTATATACAGAAATTTGTACATTTATGTGTTTAGCAGGCTCTTGACCATTTAGTTTAGGATTTTCTAGTTTGTATACTTTGTATTTGTAGCTTTGTGTTTTCAATATTTTGTAGTTTGGGTCTTTGATGTATTTTGCTTTTTATTATTTTGTTTTTGTAAATTTTGGATTTTCATCTTTTGTTCCTGATTTTTTCAGTACTTTATTTTTTGTGTTCTGACTTTTTGATTTTTGGTGGTTAATATAAAAAATTCCTTTGTTTTTCTCTTTAATTAATGATGTAGATAAAATACTGCATGTTATGCTATGGCTAGGTTTTCTCTTTCTTTTGGGTATATGCAATACTGGTTTCACCTTTTGAGGGTTTTTACAGGTACAAACTGATACTCCCATCAATCTGACTCATTGAATCTTCCATACCCATTTTTTTTCTGTTCACCTTAGCATGTTAAAGAAGAACTAGGAAGTTAGACAGAAGGACTTGCTAAAATCAAAAACCAGCGTCAAGCATTTTTCTTTAAAAGAAAGTCTTCCAGGCTTCAATGTAGGGCAGAAGGTGTGACCTGGCATCAACACTTCATGAGGCGTCATCATGTAATTACTATTTAAAGATGGTGGCACAGTGAAACAAATATATGGGATTCAAATTACAATCTATACATTTGTGAATTGTTAGTGATAGTGAGAGCTAAGGATATTGAGCAAGTGTAAGGACCCTTTGGCAGTGTTCTTTTGACTTTCTTTTTGCATTTCTGATTTTGTCAATTGTTTCCTGTTTGATCTTCTTGTTATTAGTGACCCCAATCAGTTCTTAGACCTACTTTCTGTCAGTTCCTAAGTAAGTTTTACTTTCCTAGTGGTGCTTTACAATGATGTCTCTGCATTTAGGGCAAGTGGGGCACTGCCCCATCACCTTCCAAAAGATGGGACTGTTGTGCAAAAATTAAATAAGTAGTAAACTCATCTCAGAAACTTAAAGCATTGTAAAAATGTTTATAGAAAACACAACTCATAAATATTTCTTTTTGGATAATTTGATTTTACATTTTTTTTATATTTTTTGACATTTTATCATCACTGGTGCTGCTAACCCAATACAGCATGAAACACCGTGTCTCTCCTTTACCCCTTCATGTGACTAATCTGTTGTCCTCTGCATGAAAATTTATGCTGCCAGCTCTGCCTCACACCGCTCACTTGGGGTTTAAGGTAACACCATCTGTGCTTGCTTTCCCTAATTCAATGAGCAGAGCTGATTCAAGCAAGGATCCTTCCTGAAACTGCAGACTCCCGTGTGTCAAGACCAATGTATTTAAGCAGAAGAGCCGGTCCCATAAGTTCCTCAGCTTGACTTTTCATGACATTTCCTGACATTTGCAAATTTGAGTTGATTGATTTTATGAGATTTTAAAATAAAGACTCATGGTAATGTAGCCCACATTTAAAGTAAAAGTATTCATCCAAAAATTTGTAAACATGATGAAGTGTTAAGTCAAAATCTTGTCATGTACTACAACTACTTTGATTTAAATTGCGTTTGCGTTAATGTACAGAAACAAAAAGACTGCTAAGACTTTCAACACAATTTACAAAAAACATGTAAATTGCATTATCAAACAATTAAATCTACTACAGCCAATAAAACTGGAATAACAAAAAAAAGTGATTAAATAAAACATTTTTAAGCAAATCATCTTATTTGCACACTGCTTACAAATCTTTTCCAAAGGCCTGCTGTGTGCAACTAAAAACATACTTCTCTGTATTTCAGACTAAATGAACTTTGAATTGTTCCCCAAATGGTAACTTAAATAAATAATAGCTGTTTGTGCTCTGATGCATAAAATAAGAACTGTAGTGATATTGTCCCTCCATCATCCTATCTGATTTGGTAGCTAGATTGTATTATATAATAACAATAATTAATTTTGGACATTAAAATCTGATTTCTAATGTACATTCAACTTATAAGCTTTACATATATATGGTTTATTCAATGCTACCAGTTTTGTCTGGCATAGTAAGTTTCAGTGCTGATGTTCCAGAACTAATGCCAACATTGAAGTGCTATTCAAAAAAAAAGGCAGAGCTTTTTATTAGGGTTATAGAAAATGTTGGCAAGTAGCTACACAGCCGAAGGAAAGCAACCACTTACACTAACATATTTTAATTGAAAATAAAAGAAATCAGTTTGAGAAAAAGATTAATTCCTTTGATGATCATAGATGCAGGAATTTATACTAAGTTAAATATAATTTATTTGTTTCTTCACACAGTCCCAGTATTAGAATCATATACAGTAGTTTAAAAATAGTACTTTCCCATTACTCAATGTAAGAATACCTTTATATTATCACCATGCTAATGTACTGAATACCAAATACTAGAATATTATATTATATAAAAAATTATGTGCTTAAGTCAAATAAAATGTAGTTATGCAAGTACAAAATCAGAAACATCCAGGCAAGAATTTACAATCAAGCTTAGCACAGTAAACATTGGCTGAATGACGTCCTCTGAGCTTGTGAAGTAAATTTATTGAGATTTCACATTTCTGGCTCTATAAATAATCTTGCAATAGTATTTTGTGTTAAATATACATATGGTAGTAATTAATGCCAAAAATCCATTCTGATACTAAAGCTTTTTTAAACATATTTTAAAATATAAAAAACATAAGGCTAAAATTGTTTTTAGCATGCCCACACAACTAAGTAATATTTACCCAGAGGCAAATATTTTGTAAAGCACTTTTATTCAGATTTATATCTTTAAATAATGATTCTTTTTGTTTTTATACAAATTTTTACATATCCTTATACTCCACTCTTAATTAGCATGTCATTTCAGTAACAGGGTGTTTTTTGGTGATGTATATTACTGTCTAATATTATTTGGTTTTAAGAGAAAAAGATATATAATTTGAGCCCAAATATATTAATGTCCTGAATGTATGCTATTTGTTTTAAGTAAACATTGAAGTTATTGACTTTCTACACCATGTATTCAAACTCATTCATTTAAAATGTCACTTTTTAATTATTAATATCGAGAAAGATTTGATAGAGCTTTAATCTAGAAACAAAAGAAACAGTGGTGATAACTGTCTACTGCTTCACATAGATAGCAGTTTCTATAAGTCAAGTCAAGTCAAGTCAACTTTATTTATAAAGCACTTTACATACAACAGCCGCTGACCAAAGTGCTGAACATAGGCTAAAATAAATTTTAAACAAAAACAAAATAATAAATAAGTAAAATAAAATACAATAAATGAAACTAATTAAAACATAGTAAACACAACTAAACAGAGTTAATACAGAGTAAAATCAACTGCTCACACAGGATCAAACGCCAAACCAAAGAGGTAAGTCTTAAGAGCAGACTTAAAAATGGGCAGTGAGGAGGCCTGTCTAATGTGGATCGGCAGTGAATTCCAGAGCCTTGGAGCCACAACGGAAAAAGCCCTATCCCCCCTGAGCTTTCGCTGAGTCCTAGGCACATCCAGAAGCAGCTGACCAGCTGATCTGAGTGAGCGGGAAGGAGAGTGCATATGCAGCAGCTCAGCGAGGTAGGGCGGAGCAAGCCCATTTAAGGACTTAAAAACAAATAAAAGAATCTTAAAATGAACTCTAAACTGAACAGGCAGCCAGTGCAGTGAGGATAACACAGGTGTAATGTGCTCATTTTTTCGCGTGCCAGTTAAAAGGCGTGCAGCAGCATTTTGCACCAGCTGGAGCCGAGACAGGGTGGACTGGCTAACACCAACATACAACGAATTACAATAGTCCAACCGGGTTGTAATGAAAGCGTGGATTACTGTTGTAAATTGATCTTTGGAAAGAATGTTTTTTTTTCTTCGCCAAACGTCTCAGCTGAAAAAAACAAGATTTCACCACCGCGCTGATCTGACCGTCCAGTCTAAAATCCTCATCTATCCTAAAACCCAGATTTGTAATGACAGGTGTACCATATTGTGCAAGGGGACCCAAATCCACAGGAGCAGAAGTAGAAATAGACCCACTGGTGCCCCCAGGACCAAAAACTATAACCTCTGTCTTATTTTCATTAAAATTTAAGAAGTTTACTACCATCCAAGCTTTCACCTCTTCTAGGCACATAACCAAAGTTTGTATGGAGTAAGCATCCTTGCGTTTGAGGGGTACATAAACCTGAGTATCGTCTGCATAACAATGGAAAGCAATTTTATGCTTTCTAAGAATAGAGCCAAGAGGCAGGAGATACAAAGAAAATAGCAGAGGACCAAGTATGGAGCCTTGTGGAACCCCACATGATAGTGAAGCAGAGGAGGATCTAAATTCATCTAGCCTCACTGAAAAAGTTCTTTGAGTCAAGTATGATTTAAACCACGCCAAGGCAGTACCACGAATGCCCACACAATGCTCCAGACGAGATAATAAAATACTATGATCTATAGTATCAAAAGCAGCTGTTAAATCGAGCAGAACTAAAATCACATAATCCCCTGAGTCTGTTGCCAAAAGGATGTCATTAAAAACCTTCAGTAATGCGGTTTCAGTACTGTGAAGCGGCTTAAAACCAGATTGAAACACTTCGAGCACATCACTTTTACCTAAAAAGGCTTTCAATTGAATATACACACTTCTCTCCAAAATTTATAAATGAACTATAAATATTCAGCAGTTTGGACAAACACAGACACATGTTGATTTACACGTGCAACATCCCAGGAGTTTTCAGCAGGGTTTCTCCAAAGACTAATGAACTGATGATGCATCAGCATTATTGAACTTTAAATACATCTAAAGAAATAGGGAAACAATAGAGGAGAAAAATGAACACGCATCATACAAGGGATAGGAAAGACAGGCATTGACTACATTAACAGGTGAAGTTGCCAGAACACAGTAATATATTAGTATCTCAAAATACAAACATGAGAAGAGCGTGATCTTGGACTGACCAGACAAATGGATGAAACAGAAGTTTAAAACATACTGGTAAAGCTTGACTGGAATTATTATGCATTTCTTCATAATCATATTTATTGGGAATTTCTGCCTTAACATGTAATAATGACTTTTTTTGAAGAAATAGTCCTGCCTCCTCCAAACAATTTTAGCTAATGATAATTTTGCTAAGGCTATATATCATTTTGCATTATGGGTATAGCATATTAAGAAGGGAAGATCCATTATACACTGGACACATCTACCACAGTACAAATCTCAATTCAGCACCTTTTCACTCTCAACAATCAGGATAAAGTACACATCCATCCATTTTCCTAATCTGCCTAGGGCCACTGAGAATAGTAGAGAGTCTTAGTAGCATTGGGTATGAAGCAGGAGCCAACACAATTAAGAGATAATAATTAAGTTAACATCTCATCTTTGGACAGTGGACACAAATCAAAATGCTTAGTGAGAATCCAGGGAGACATTAAGCAAACTCCATATATATGGGATCAAACACAGGCAGAGCCCCAAATCTATGGTAACCACTGCATCACTATCCTTCCCACTCATTTAAATTGAATTAATCATTTAATAATTTAAGACCCCCCCCCCCCCCATTTCTAAACTAGCCTAATTTATAAATGTTACTCAGTAGAATGCATCAAGGTATAAGCACTTCTTTTAATAACAGACCTGAAATTTCAACATGCATAATTTTTTGAGAAGCAATTTTCTATATATCAAAAGATAACAACTAGTTTCAGGTCACATGCCTGCCTTCTGAGATTGTCGCCTCACCACCCTTATTTTTTCTTGCCTACAAAATGTAAGCTGTTGTTTTTTTTTGTTTTTTTTCCTGTTTTGGTTTATCTTAATAAATGGACTGTACATGTCAAAAGGAAAAGCAGAAGCTGTGATTGACTAGGGTTCTGGAATTGAGGAGTCATGCAAGCAGATTCAGCAGCAGCTCATTCACCAGTTGAAATTATGAGAACAGCAGAACAGAAAACATGTCTGAAGTGAGTACTGAATGCTTAAAGTACCTTCAACTAAACTCCTTCCAGATCTGAGCTGGCAATATCTGATCCACAACATAAGTTACAGGATGCCACAAAAACTAAGACCAGGCCATGTCTGCTTTACCTTAGTTCCCAAGCCTAGGTTAACTCCACCGGTTCAGCCCAACTAATTGTATAGCAACCTATTTGAAGCTGTCATCTTTCCTAGCTTGCCAGAAGAGTGCCAAGATATGTTCATCTTTGGAGACTCTGTAGTCTGTAACTTGAATGTTTCATCAGCATACCATAAGAGTTTTGTGTCCTGCATTCCTGCATTTTGGACATTGCAAGGAAAGCCCTACTAGTTTTCGAGAATCACATGAACACTGAAACAGTAGTATTACGTGTTGAACAAAATTAATATTCACCACCACCATTCTAAAGTGCTGAAGATGGACTGTGATGGACATCATAAAGAGGATCCCAGCCATTTATTATTATTAAAGGAGTAACTTCTTTTCTATCATTCACCAAAATATAACGCCTTATTTACAATTCATTTTAATAATTTTGATGACAATTTCATAAGAACAGGTGATTCCAGTTTTCATAGAGAAATCAATGTGACCTAAAAGTAAGTGCATTCTTCTGATCTTAGTCAGCTCAGCTACCACACAAGGGTGGACATACATTGGATTTATTAATTTCAAAGCTATAGTTTTTATTAATTTTCAATGCAAAAAAGCAACAACCCCTACAGTTCCACAGAAAACCAAGAAATGTGTAAACTCAAAAAAAATCAGATCTACTATAATAAAGACCTCTAGACCCAAATTATTTGAACCTCCCTGTATTAAACACAACAAACTACTGCTTTAGGCTTTTTCAAGAATATCTCATCTTTCTTATTTGACAGTACACTTGGTACAGTTAACTGCTCAATTGATTCTGGTATTTTTCCAAATTCTTTAAAAACTACAGTTGTAAAACCTCTGCTAAAAAATACCCTGTTTTCAATAATTTCAGACCCCTCTCTAGAATTCTAGAAAAAGTACTTTTTGAACAATTAAATGATTACTTCAATACATTTTTATACTGGTTAGTTAATAGTCACATTTTAGATCTAATCATAGCACAAAAACTGCTCTTGTCAAAGTAGTTAATGACCTGTGGGATATTGCTGGTGCAGATAACATTTCAATCCATACTATTAGACTCGAGCACTGCATTAGATACCATAGATCATAGCATTCTCATTAACCACTTTTAACAGTGGGTTGGCGTTTCTGGTATTGTGCTGATGGATTAAATCATACATAATAGGGAGGAAGTTCATTGTAAGTCTTGATGACTGCACTCTGGAAATGTATGACATCACATTTGGTGTGCCTCAAGGATCAATTAGCCCTTTTTACACTTCCACATTTGTTCTTAAAGAAAGGAATCATCTCTTCTGGTAAACCTAACCAATATCAGAACCACAAAAGAAGTGCTTTTGTAGTATTACTCTGTGTTTAAATTCTAAACATAAACATCCATGCCTGAGTTTCAAAAGGTTTCTCACTAATGAAACATAGTAAAGATAATAGATCCAAACAATCAAAAGAAATAAAGGGATACATTTTTCATACATTTACCATATGACACTGCAGCACTTATGTTACTAGCTGACACTTTAAACCTGATGAGTTCATAAAGTGTACTTACAGCCTTAAGACTGATGCTTTTTTTAACTGGAACAACTTATGTTGTATTGACACAGGTATTAGCTTTTGAAAGAGCAAATACCTGTCTTGGAACTAACGTGTGAAAGTCTGTCCTGATAGAAAATAGCACAGCAGGTGCCTCTTCAATGGAACACGACTATGCAATGACACCAGATGGTAGTGAGTATATACAACTAAACGTAACTGCAATATTATTAAATTGCTTTTTTTCTGACTAACAATATGAACCATAAATTTAAATGCTGTATATCAGTGTGTTTCATGTCAGGAACTTAATAATGCACATACAACAAACATATAACTTTTCAAAACAATATGACAATAAATTATTGCTTGGAAAATGTAGATCAAACATGATTATTTTAAGATTACAACTAAGTTAAATCATTTATTCTATATTACTATATTCTATATTACATAATATAATGACATCTGTCGAAACAGCATGAGCTAACGTTAAGTATAAAAATAAAAAGTTCTGGGTAACAGTTTTACCGATCAATGCATCATTTCTCAATTATATGAAAAGGGATAATTCTAGACCATTTATTATTCTCACTCTGTTTGCTCCCTTTAGTCCACATCCTTTCTAAATATGTCTGATTTTCACAACTATGCAGATGGCACTCAGTTATCTAATTATTGATGATACTAAAAGGCACAGAGGTTATCAATGCCCTGATTCTGAGTCTTGTTAGCATTACAAACCGAATGAGCAATAATCACCTTAAAAAAAGCCAATGAAAAAAGAAACTAATTACTGGCAGCAGCAAAAAGGTCAAGGATATTAGGGTAAAACATGATCACCTTACTGTGAAAATCAGGGCAGAAATAAAGAATCTAAGTGTCATTATAGATTCAGAAGTACATTCAAGTCACACATTAGACACATTATAGAGGCTTTTTTTGATTTGAGAAACATATCACATCTCTGAACGTTTATAACTGTACAAGACGATGACAATTGAATGTGTTTTTAAATTTCTCTTAATAGTCTGTAAGGCTCTGAACATTCTTGCACCTTCCTATTTTACCAATGTCTGAGCCTGTACTTTCCCGATTTTAATCTATCAAGATTTCAAGATAAGGTCTCAACAGCCAAATTTGCTTAATAAGCTAGTAATTACAGAAAGCAGAGTATATTTTCCCAGACAGGACTCACTCACCACATTCTCAATTCCATTTAATCATGTCACAGGTACAATGTTCCAAAGATAAAAAGTGACAATTTCAAATACTCTTCATACCAACTGCTATACATCTTCTAAATAACTTCAACTTAATAAACATGCACAGACTTAAATCATGGTGTCAACAGTGATCATCTGCATCAATCACTAGTCAAGGCTAAATGTTGGTTTAATTTTTATGTGTAATATGTTTGATTTAATGTTTCAGTATAAGTATTTTTAACTGTTTCTAGGGTGAAGCATAAAAGGAATAGTGAAGCACAGAAAATCTGGAATATTTTACCAAAAGAAATATGTTAGGTAGGTACAGTCAAACATTTTCAAAAAAACTATTAAAAACACACCTTCTTAATTTACTCTTTCATAAGTTATAATACATTTACTGTTACTGATTAAATTTAATTGTAAATAATTATATATTTTAAATTTTACCTTTGTTCCCAGAATTATGTATGGGTGTCTTCACAGAATGCTACTGCAGACATTCCACCCTGCAAAAACTCATTTCAGGGAGGTACCCAACCATCAAATACCCCAAAAAAGCCATGCTGACTATGTAAGAACACAATTTCTTTAATCACATAGCTAATAACTATACGTTAATACAAATAGTATCTCTATTTCTTTTGTAAACTTTCCTTGTACTGTGATGTAGCTTGATTTGCAGATCTAAGCAGTTTGCTAGATGTCTCAACTTCATAACATTCCTTGTCAATGAATTTGTTAATTTTGGAAGAAATCAGATTCACAAGTATTTGTTGACACACCATGCTGAATACCCTTTCTACATCACAATTAGAATTTGGCAGCACCAAAAGCAGCAAGAGATTTTACTTTGGACAGCTTCTTTCAGAACTCATCAACTGGCAAAATTATGTAATTTCAGACCAGTCCTTCAAGGTTAGTTGAGACATAATCCAGGACTTCTAAGTGGAGCTGGTCTCTGGCATCTGCCTTGATCACTTTTGGAAATCTCTCTGCTAAAGTCAAAATCTGCTCTGGATTCACCTTATCTTGGCTCTATGCATTGACCACTGACAGATTTTTCAAGTTTTCCAATCAGATAAATCCAAAAGTAATTTCTGACTCCTGTTGATTCTTCCATTATTCTGAATGCTGCCTTTTTGATAGGGATGTTCTATGGATTCTCCTATTAATCTTAGCACCGCTTCACAGGAGAAGTGTTTGGGCTTTCCCATTAGTTTATTTTCACTTCCCAGAGAGGTGTTAGTTGCTCATTTACCTCATTCTAACCTTTGGAAAATGAACCTGGGGCCTCATGTATAAACGGTGCGTACGGACAGAAATGTTGCATAAGAACGTTTCCACGTTCAAATCGCAATGTATAAAACCTACACTTGGCGTAAAGCCACGCACTTTTCCACGGTACCTCATACCCTGTTGGACGTAAGTTCTCCGCTCGGTTTTGCAGACTGGCGGCACCCAGTGTCAAAGCAGTGCTACTGTTCCTGTGTGGTTACCCTTACTTAGATCCACATCCACGATGGCGACTTTATCAAATACACGGAAATTAACCGCATATCGTTCATAAATTTAAGGCACCTGATTGTAATCAACCTGTAACAATATAATGGTGTACAGAATGGCCAAACTATTCCACTGGCATGGCTGCTTTAGCGTTGCTAGAGGACCTCGCAAATGGAAGGATTAGAAGAAAACGCGTATTCCAAGATCATACTGATTTCTTGGCACATGATGATGACTGGCTTCTAAGTCGGTTTAGATTTCCTAGAGCGGTCCTCTTGGAGCTGTGTGCTGAACTGGCGGCAGCTTTACAAAGGCAGACTTTGAGGAATTGTGCTCTACCTGCTCCTTTGCAAGTTTTGTCCACTGTCGGGTTTTTAGCCACAGAAGCTTTTCAGCGTGAACTTGCTGACTGATCTGGTATTTCTCAGTCATCACTGAGTCGCGCCATGCCAGCTGTATGGGATGGTATTATCTGCTTGTCAAGCAGATATATATGATTTCTGTACACTACGGTTGAACAGGCAAACATCAAAGCTCAATTTGCAGCAATGTCCGGTTTCCCAGTGTAATCGGAGCGGTCGGCTGCACACACATTGCTATAAAGGCACCACCACAGAATGAATTTGTTTATGTGAATAGAAAGCACATTCAACCTATTAATGTGCAAATCATCAGTGATGCGAAAATGTGCCTCACTAATGTTGTTGCGAGATGGCCTGGCTCAGCTCATGATTCATTCATCCTGAGACATAGTAGTGTGGGGAACAAACTTGAAAATGGTGCTGTGCGTGATGGCTGGCTTCTCGGTAAGATAAGACATTTATTACCTTTTTGGTTACAGTTGTACGTTATCTGTACAATGCAACCATATAACACGATTACTCAGGTGACAGTGGGTACCCGCTGAAGACGTGGCTCCTCACTCCTCTCGCCAACCCACTGACTGAACAAGAGCGACGTTATACTGGCCTCCACTCTCGGGCTTGGGCAGTGGTAGAACATACTATAGGGCAGCTTAAGGGCCGTTGGCGCTGCCTGGATAAGACTGGTGGAGTGCTGCTCTATAGTCCACAGAAAGTGTGTCACATTGTGCAAGCATGTAGCATTCTACATAATATGGCACTCATTCGTAACTTCCCCGTACCTAAAGAGATGTGGTATGATGAACCTGACCCTGGACCACCAAATGATCAACCACACCGGACAGCATTACAATGCCGAATGAATGTAATTAACAGAATGTAAAAACAGGTAAGCAGATGCATCATTTATTTTTTCACCAAATCAGTTAATTTTTCGCTAATGTCATACAATACGGCCTTGATATTTTTTAGTTCATTGGCCACATCTCTCACCGCATCCACCAATGCATTTTGAGATTCTAGGACTGTATCAGTCAGCACACGGCCAGATGATCACCCACCAGTTACCGAGGCAGGGGTATGTGAGCAGCCAGCGCCCGAAGATGTGGTCGGCACAGAAGCAGCACCATCATCGCCTGGAGCTAGCAGGACCTCCATTTCACATTCGCTGAAGTTTTTTCTTTTTTGTTTTTTCACGTGCTTTCGCCATTGTCTTGCTGAAGTGCTGAAGGAAAGGGGCTATTTATATTGATTTGCATGTTCAAAGAGGCATAATTCTGGGAGGAGTTGGGGTGGGGCAGTAGGCACGTTCACGTGCGATAATTTCCATGCTGAGTGGGATTTATGTAGCGGAAGAATGCAGAAGCTGGTGAACGCACAGATTCCTACATCTGGATTTTTCTGTGTGTAAGCACATTTCAGCTTTTGTGCTTACTGTACGTCATGTTATAGTGCAAATTCTATGCACGGCGTTACGCATGAGGCCCCTGGTAATTTCTCTAAGATGAGGCTGCCATCACATGCTTAGGTTTTAAGCTGCGTTTAGTTAACCCTTGATTTACATTCAGTCCATTCCCTTATGTCTAATAATTCATTTTGTTATGGCTTCATATAAATATACATTTTTTTAATAAATTGTAAAAGATTATTATATACTGTCACGCATGTGTACATGGGAGGCAGGTAGAAGGTCCAAAAGAAGGTAATTCCACAGCAAGCCAGGGGGCAACGGACTGCAGTAAACCTCTCTCTTTTATTCCTGCAGACCAAACATGGGAAATTGTGTCTGGACCAGATGACATCACTTCCTGTTCCAGCCCCAGTGACGCCACTTCCTGTTCCGGCCCAGTAATGTCACTTCCTGTTCCAGCCCCGATAATGCCACTTCCTACAACCTGCCTTAAAAGCCAGACGACTTCCACTTGTAAACTCAGTTCTGATTTGGAATCAACCTGTACACCATGTTATACCAATTTTCACTTCTTTGCAGCCTTATTCAAGTATACGGGTGGCTGCCCAAATCCTTTTTTCTGCATCAAGGCGTTTCCTTTCACCATATATATTAACTAAAAATTCCATAATAGATCAGAGAGAGAGGTTGGCTGTAAAGCCCTTCCACACAGAAAACCGATAAGTGTACTTAGCAGAAAAAAAGACACATTAGTCAGTCACTCGCTCTCCTTCTCCAAAGATTCTAGGTAACCTCTGGTATCTGTGGTTTCTCGTATGTGTGCTCTTCCTCTAAAAACTAATTTCCAAGATATTGTATATAGTTTACAGGCATTAGGGAACTGCTATCAATATGTGAGAGATTCCCAGACTTCTGGGAGAGGTGGGATGGCTGCTACTGTTAGTAATCCTTATTATCAATATTTAAATTCACCAGGTACTTTTTATATCTTTGCTTTCTCTTTCCAGTACACTATTTCTGCACTGGAAAAATTAATCTGCAACCACTTTTGAAACTAGAAAGGGTGAAGAAGATCCTCCTATGATGAGACCAACAAAGTTATATTACCATATGAAGATATTAATGACTGCAGAATGCCCAAGATTTTGTAATTGTGAAATATTTTTTTTTGTAAAACAGTTTGAGCTACACTCTTTGTATGAAAATTTGCTATATCAATAAATGTTATTGTTGTTTCTATATCCTTTGAATTTTATCATTAGCTGAATGTTATTAAAGATGTTCATCATGAACACAATTTCAGACCAGCTCTCATTAGAATCCAGTGTTTTATGGTCAGGGTCATGTAAAAGTTACTTAAGTAATATTTTACTGGACTAACTGCATTATTTACAACATACTTGGAATACCTGGGAGAAAACATAAACACAAAGCAATTATGTTAGAGTTTCCTGTCATCTAAATAATCAATTTCGTCTATTACTTGCATTGTTGAAACTGAACTTTCAAGTGGTGTTCTCGAATAAAGGTGATTTAGATGCAAGCTTGCTGCATTTAGGTTTTTTTGGGACTGTGCTTTGCTAGTTAGTTAAGAAGATACTCTTTCATCATTTTTAGGTAAAAATGGTTGAAACATCCATCTTAATTTTAAAATAAGGAATGATTTACAGAGAGTTCCAATTTAGAATTTAGGCACTGATTTCTCTGTGATTGCAAAATATAATAACAGTTGGATTCACTTCGAGATAAATAATCATTTAAATTACACTTTGAAAACTTAGGCTGTACAAAATGCACTTTTCTAAATGTGCCCATGCTCTTCGTTTCTCTTGTAGACAATATGAGTTAAGAATAGTTGATAGAAGTGCATGAATAATTAAGGGTAGTGTGAAAAATGATGTTAAAAAATTATGTGACACGGTGGTGAAGTGTAAGAAGGACTATGCTGCAGAGAAGTTAGCATATGCACTCTTGATCTGAGCTTAAGCCATCTGGCCATTTTTTTTAGAAAGACTAAGACTAGTATCACTAGTAGCACTGGTCCTGGGTGAATCAAAAGTGGATATAAATTCATCTTCATCTCCATGAAATCATTCACACTATCTGCACTGTCAGTGAATATCTACATATGTATATATAATTAATACATTTCATACGCTTTACTTAATTATATGACTGAAATAACCATTTATGAGAAGGGTACGAGATTCTTGCTTTTTGGTCTGATGGATAAGAAGTCCAAATTCAAATTTCACTTGTGCCTTCAGTTTTATAATATAAAGTATCATTGTTTTTGTTAGATTCATTAAGCTATAGAATAAAAAGAACCTCACAGAAATCCAGAAGACACTATGTAAAGTATTGCAAACTGACTAAACATGGTCATAATATAGTTGTTTAACATTCTGAAATGGATGATTGAACATTTGTGTACACAACTGCACAAACACATGAGAGGGCCACAGCCAAATGAGGTCTTGAGAAGGAAAACAGTGGAGGAATGAAATGTTTCCCCAACATTTCCCCAATTTAGGATCTGTCTGGGAAGACTGTTCTTATCATGGAAAAGAGAGTGAGACCAAATAGGAATGACTAGAAATTGCAACACCTCTACATAACTAGAAAGTGTGTATTTTCAGAAAGCAAACATGTAGGATGGTATTTTACACTTGTGTGGCTAAGACTGTTGTTCAGTTACACTCCTTTAAAGGATAAATTCTGTATTTTTCCATGTCAAATTTCTCAATCATATTGTATATTAGTTTGCCACATGAAATTGATTTCTAAAGTGAATTATATTTTGTACATTTAAAAAAATAATAGATTGCATTTCCTTTTTGTAATGCAGGAGAAGGGTACTGGAATCCCATTATAAAGAAAAGTCTTAAAACTTACCGAATGCGTCCATTTTTCAAGCCATGTCCATGTCTTGAGATTACACACATATTGCAAAATAGAGTACCCATGGTGTTTTAAGAAGGTAAAAAATCAAAAAGCTAACCACTGTTGTGAGATTGAGGCATTTTAAATGGAGACGGTGCCCTTTACTTCTCCAACTACCATTCATCTTCCTCCACAGCTTGGCCCCAGGGAGACTGTCCTCGCTGTAGCCTGCAGAACAGAGGAGAAGTACTTGGCCCCAGAAATGTAAATTTATCTTGGAAAGCCATCACCAAGTGCCATTATTGACAGTGAATGCTGATGCCCAGATGTTAATGGCTGTCACTGTTCTGTAAACAACTAGACAATAATAACTGAAAAAGGCACACATCATCACTTATATTGTTTCACTATACAGAAGTTTATTTCTTTATTTTGCATATAGTTGTTGCTGCTGCTGAATTAGTAATTCACGGGTTTGCTTCAGTGAGAGAGAATATCGAGTACGCATGTAGCATGCAATCAAGTGAAAAGAACTCAACAGGCATTATTTGTATCCATTTATCCATATATTTATTCCTTTTATTCAGGCTTGTTGTGAGCTGGAGACTATCCCATCTAGCATTATATGCAAGGCAGGTACAATTCCTGGATTGGGCAGCAGTACATTGTTTGGCAAACATACACGCACTTTTGTCCTGTCCACCTAACCTGCATGTGTTTGGAGTTTGGGAGAAAAGCAGAGCATCCAGGGAGAATATGCAAAAACCACAGCAGCACTACCCCTGTGCCATCTTGCTACACAATATTATCATTTTTATTCTTATTATTAATTGCTGTCCACAATATCTTATATTAACAGATTCAAGGATAGAAGATACTGAGGACAGCAGTTATTGTTATTATTATTATTATTCATAATAACAATAATCAAGGTTAGATTAAGAACCCCACCAGCTCCTGTGTGATTTAACGAATAGAGCTCCCTAACAGAGTTGATCTCACTTTTAATAATTTATTTCAATGTGTGAACACCATGTCAATTCATGCAGCGCAGTTGTCCCCATTTGTGATTTAGGCATGTGGACATTCGATCGTTTCATCATTTTTGATTTCAGCTTGATTTCACTTGAATTGTTTAATTGAACGAGGTGACGGGGTAGTCAGTCCCCATTGGTGTTATGGCACGCTCTAATAGGCTCCTTGGTGTCAAGTGCCCTTGGGTGTGCACCAGGAATGCCTTTGATGGAAGATCTGACCTCTGATAGTAATCCATTCAACCATCTTCCTGTCTCGTGTATCCAGGGTAGGGTTGTGGGACAGCTGGAGCCTGTGCCAGTAAGAATTAAGCACTAGTCAGGAATAATCTCACAGCACGAAAACACACACACACTAGGGCCACTTTAGCAATGCCAGTTCACCTGAGTTTGATCAGACAGATGTTTAGTAAGTTCGGTGCAGATATTTCAACATAGGCAGAGTGGTAGTGCAGAGCTGTCATTCCTGCCTCACATCTCCAGCATCTACCTGGAGTATGTACAGTGTGGCGAGCGGCTGGGGTTGGTACCCAGCCAGGACACCCGGAAGGACCGAAGTTGGCATTACACCTCCTCCGGACCTAGAGGGGGCGACCAACCTGGTGGCTATGGGGACCACGGGAAAGGAGCATGAAAGCTCAACCCTATAGGGGCCTGTGGTAACCGCTGGGGGCGCCCAGATGCCTGAAGAGCCCTGGCCCTCAGCACTTCCGCCACAACCAGAAGTGCTGGGGGGATGAAGACCAGGGAGTGCCAGCAGTAGCTCATTGGGAGGCACCTGGAGCAAGTCCGGGTGAGGATAAAAGGGGCCGAATCCCTCCATTCGATGGCTGGAGTTGGGTGGAAGAAGGACGGAGCTCGCAGGAGAGGAGTGGAGGCAGACCAGAAGAGAGAGGCATTAGTAAAGAGGCCAGGACTTAAGGGTGTTGTGGTGCAGGAGCACTGGGTTGTACGGTACTTTTGTACACAGTATGTATAATAAACGTGTGTGTGGTTTTAAACCTACGGTGTCCACCTGTCTGTGCCTGGGCTGCTTACCACAACAGTATGTTCTTCCCGTGTATTTATAGATTGATTGGTATTAGTGTCATTGAATTTACTCACTCAAAAACATTGTACTCAGGACTTTTATTACCATATCACAATGCATTAACAAAAATAATCATTTGTTTGTGGTGCTTCTGTCTGCTCTATCACACACTCTGACTTTTTCAGTTTCTGAATTTTATTTTCTTTATTTAGTCATGTGTGTGAAAAACATGCCATGGAAAAGGTGGAATGGCTCTTTCAAAAATGTGAAGCTTTTATTAAAAATGCACTGCAGTGTAATCAGTTCAGTTCAGATTTATTGTTATGTTTACAAAGTGCAATGAAAGACGTATGTGCTCTTTTCACTACACATGCATTTGGTGTAAATCTCGCTTTATAGGATATGTAAATTAATGGTACAGAATGTAATGGGCTGGAAGAAAGGGTGAGTGTCAGTGTTTGGTTGTTTTACTTCATAACTTCAATCACAACCACCATTGCAAGCAGAAAAACAAGCAAGAAACATATCCTTATAAATTGCTCATGCATATGGAAGGCATGCTTCAAGATACCTTTGCCACTTCAAAGTGGATGTATTTGAAAAGTTTTAAATCATTTTCCATTGCCATTGGACCTCGGTACCCTATAGCCCCATTGTAAGCTGCAAGAACAGAAAAGGTATTTTTAAAATTCAGAAACAAAACGCTTCACTTTAGAACACAATTTCAAGTGACAAATTAATACATACCATGATTGTAAGAAAATATCTTTGACTTGAATAATACCAAACTTATTCTAATAGATGAATCAGTGGTGCAAGGACATCAGATGTTGGTACAGCCTGGTGCCTTCTTTGCAAAAGTAGCATCTCATTTGGCTCTTAAAGTGACTGTCCAAAAAATTGCTTCACTGCCAGAGATACACTGTGTGCACAAGATTATTAAAACAAAGGATCCTACTAGCAGAAGGAAGAGAGGTCACAGTAAGAGAGAGAGAGAAAAAGTGTGTCAGAGGTTTGAAGGTGAAATAGAGAAGATGGTGTTGTACTTTGAGGTGGACAACTAAGAAGCCACCCCTGGAAGTTAATCCCAAAGCTCAGTTTTCTTGTGCTCCTATTATTGTTTAAAAATTTTATTTATTTCTTCCATACATTTTTTTTTGTTTAAACAGTTTACATTTTAAAGTAATTTCATGTCCTTGAAATTATTCTGGGTTAAGTGGGTGCTACAAAAGTGCCCCAATATTTACAACTGCTTAATCACAGAGCATGAAAACATCTGCAAATTAACTAGTCAATAACTCTATACACACACACACACATATATATACATATATTTGTATATATACAGCACTGCTTCTGGAGGGTGATGCAGATATTTTCTTTGTGGAATAATGTACGAGCAGCAACATCATTAAATTCACTGTGTGTAATTGCAAAAGATGGCAGTGATGTTTCTTGCCTGTCAACTATAGCACCCTCAAATAATAATGAGCCTCAAGTAACAGATAATGTATGTATGTATACATAAATTTCATGTCAGAATAAACCACAGAGCAGACAGTCGATGTGTTGTTTTATATTTTTATTACTGCATAAAGAATGTCAACAAGCACTACTACATTGCACTGTTTCGCCACCATCTAGTCTTTCAAATCATACTTCTTAATTTCACCTAAAAAGCTATCTCATTAATTAACTTTTATAGTATACAGTATAATGTTTGTTTACATGGACAAGGGTATGTGCACATTTGCTCTGTTTTTCATGAAAATATTCACATTGATGAATGCCACACTTTCAGGGAAAGAAAAACATTGCCATCGGCAGAATTTTGAGCAAATGTGTGCACTTTTTCATGTAAATGTTCATATTGATAAATGTAACACTTAGTAGGAAAAAGTGTGTGGGCATGAAATATGAAAAAAATCTGTGCAAACACAGTAGAAAAATGAGAACCCTAGAAATGATAGATATGTAGCATTTGAAAGAATGTATATTTTTAGCATGTCATGCAACAGACTACTGCTTTCAAAGATAAAATACATTGCAATGACTGTGACTAACTGGAAATAAAGTTACTTTAGCTGGTCTGCTAGCAGATTGAACTTCCAGACTCAACAGGCACAAAGGCACCAATTTTCAGACAACCACCTTTTTCTGTAGTACCCTTTGCCTAAAAATAATAATGGATTCAGTATATTTATTAACACTCATAATGCAGTATTTTAAATTTAAAATTTGTTCAACTAATTTTAAGGGTTTTTTTCAGACTGCTTCAGTCATAACATTCAAATTAGATCTGAAATCCAACCTTATGTTTATGCTTTGATCTGGTGTCAGAAAATGTGTAGGATCTCCCTAATGTCTCATAATTTACCCTTAAATTATATTAGTTTTAATTCTTCTCATCATCTGCTTTTTTAGTTATATTTTAGTTTACTTTGTTAAACAGTTTGTGATGTTATTTGAATAATAGCTTCAACATGATCAAATATTGTACGGTTATTCTCTGAATGTTTTTGATAATAATAATAATAATAATAATAATAATAATAATAATAATAATAATAATTCATTACATTTATATAGTGCTTTTCTCAGTACTCAAAGCGCTATCCACACAGGAAGGAACCCGGACGCGAACCGACAATCTTCCACAGTCTCTTTACTGCAAAGCAGAAGTACTACCACTGCACCACCTGTGAGGAGAAAAACCTTTTTGATGTTCACAAGTAGAAATAAAACTCATCACTAACATTACTATCTATGAAAAATGAAAGCATTACATAAGAAGTGTGCTTCATGTTTCAGGATATAATTTATGGATCTGTGATCTGATGGAGAACCTGCTTCAAAGTCATTGTTTTTTTCAACCATCCACTCATTGATTTTTAAACACACTTTTAACCAACAACTAGAGTTTTTGTGGAAAGCTTTAGGAAACAGCTCTAGATGAGGAGCCACTCCATTGCACGGCACACTTTTTCGCATCCACATTCACTTATATAGAGTTCATTTTTCAGTCAGCAATCAATCTAATGTGGATAATTTTAGGATGTGAGAGAAAAATTATAGTGTATTTAGAAAACTCAATGCTGACACAGGGGGAATGAGCCAACTTCACACACAACATGAGTGGATTGTGAGACTTGTGTGTTAACAAGTCCACCACCATGCTTCAAAACTTAGCCTTTAAATACAAACACACAATTTTTTCTGTAAGAAACTATCCAAGTATGTTTCATGAATATTAAATTCATAAACAAAATATCTTTGAGTTTGGTTACAGAATAAATTCTTCTCTACTTTGTGCTTAATTGGAGGTACAGTTATAAAACAGAACAAGTAGGATAATTTCAATCAGTCTACATTACAAAGCAAACAAAATACTTTCTTTTGAAGGTTATCTTAATAGGCCACTGGTCTAAATTACACTAGCTTTGATACACTTTCAAAATGATAGCTATAAGCATAATGTTCGGTGCTTTTTCAGGCTAGTTTAATTATAGTAATAAAGAATTTTAAAAAAATGACTTGTTTTCAAATTTATAAAAGGGGCAAGCTTAAATTCCAGAGGTTTGCCATCATTATTAAAGTATTGAACTGTCTGACTAATGTTGACCATCTATGAAAGTATAGTCATCTAGCTATAGCACACTTAACATGCCATTAAAGGAGCACTGCCCTAGATGTCAGTCTAGCGTCCCAAACAACATAAGCTTTACATTGAAATAGACTTGAAAAGATCAGTACACAAAGAAAACATCATAGTCTGAAGGGCAAATGGTAGCTATAGAAACACTTGCAAATGTTAAAAACAGAAACTAATAGAAACATTAGGCTCTTGAGTCCGAGGAATTATGAGCAGAAATAGCTTGTTTAAAGGGTGAATTAATTAAGTGATAAAGCTGCAGGTGTGCACAGCTTGCATAAACTATTGCCTAGCAATAAAAATGTTTGTTGCTTTGGCATAGGGCATTAATAATGAAAAGTACATTTTTCATTATATGTTTATACTAAAATTACTAGGATTTAATTAGAAACTTTCATAACAGGGCAGTTTTCATTTAATCTATAAGAGTGCATTCATTGATAGCAGTTCACAAAGCTTTGAGTAGGCATTGATTAGCAATGGTAAACTAATTACATCTTCCTTACACCTTTCCAGCCAATACTGTCTTGTTAAATACAACATAATGATTTCAAGTAATCAATTAATAATATCTTATAAATCATAAATGAGTTTTGTCTTTACTGGAGAAAAATAAGCACCCACATATTTTTCTTTACTTTCCAGAACAGATTGCATATCATCCATTAGAGAACCAGCTACAAACGAAAATGTCGGTTTATGATGAGAGTCTCTGACACACAAATTTGTCAACTCTGCACATTTTCAAGTAAAGCCCCCTTAGTACAGTTCCCTTATGAATTCATATTTAAGTCAGACTATAACCATCTTCTCCAACATACTAGGGCACTGCATCCCTGTCTCACCTTGTTTTTCTTATCCTGTCTAAAAATACATTCTTCAAAAAAGGAAAGAAAATCAATATTTCCATTAATCATTGGCACCAGCTCCTCATATACATCTAGAAAATATTAATATTAGGTAATCAATGCTTTAATAAGTTTAAATAAATTGGGGGCATTGTAATGTTTAATATCTAGAACTTGTATTTTATTATTTAAATTCTCCTCTGTCTCATTCCTCTTTCCTTATTTCTTTCCTTGCTCTTAATGTATGTTAAGTACTTTTTCTTGTTTTCAGTCAGAGTCTCTGCTTTTGTGAAAATATCATTTGGAGATGAAAGATGTTAGGGTGTTTTTTGTGCTGGTTTGATTGTTTTTATTCCACTTTTTTAGTCATTTTGTTGCCTTTATGTTTTTGAGATCTTAGTGAGACACCTTGGTAATTTCATTGGATATTCTAAGTGTGGATTTCAATCAGAAAGGCTTCTTAACTATAAGTTTATTATTTGGTAAAAGTGAGGGTTGAAACATGTTTAATGATGGGTTTGAAGGTGGCAACATTTAGAAAAATGTATAGTAATTAGTGCTCCTTGAAAGTTTGTGAATTTTGTTCTAAATCTTTAAAAGTTTTTCTTTCACAATGAAATCCTTCTTTAATCCAAGTCCTTGTGTTTTTTTGGGAATGAGTTAATATCACTGTATTACTAGTATTGTTTAGAGGAATTAATATTGTGATGTATGAGTCACTGTCTTGCACCCAACAGAAGACGCTGAGTCCAAATGGCTTTAGGAAAACCGACTTTTATTACAATCAAATCAGGGTTTTTATTCAAATGGGAGCTACCACTTTAAAACACACAGAGATACTGTAAACAAGCAGTAACGGGGACAGGTTTGTGGCTGGGTTAGACTATACCCCTTATCATCTATAGTCCGACTGGCACGTTACATGGCAAGGCTGCGAATCTGCAGTTGCCTTGGCAACAAACAAGCAATCCCTGTCTGTGTTGACAGAGTTTCGACGCACTGCGCATTTAGAGGAGTTTCAGGGTCTCAAAAACCTCACATGTTCCCCTCCCCCAGCTTTCTTCACAGCGGGGTGAACAAAGAGACCATCTAAGCTGGGTGCGGGCAGGCACGAGATGATGTCTGCGTTGACATGCACAGTGAATTGGTAGTTCAAATCTTTCTGCCAGTAAAGTCACTGGAGGGGAGTGTGATCCATTATTAGGGTAAACCCTTTGCCCCACATGTAATAGCAGAGGGCCTCCACCGCCCACTTAATTGCCAAACATATTTGTACTTCAGTCTTCACACATTATACACTTCACGTCAGCAGTTTGTCATAATTACTATAACATGAAAAATGTTTCTGTTTTAGTTATGTGTTCAGCATTTCTTGCCTCACATTTTCTGTCATCCTACATTTACCCAGATCGTTGTAGACACGGAGCACACATGAAATGTATGCATTCCAAATAACAATGTATTATTTACCCTATACAATTCCAGATACCTAATTCCCAGAAAAAGAGACTTCAGCGTCTGTCTTGACTTCAGCTGCTTCACAGGGGATGAGTGAGCAGGCTTCTTGCTGCCAGTTCTGATTGTCACATTTGCAAAACAAAGACACTGATGAAGAGGTTCGAAGGAATTTAAGGTGACCCAGCATTACGAATTTTTCTCGTAGGCTTCAGGGATTCTAGTGTTAAGTCCGACAAGAACCTCTCTCAATCATCAGTTCAGGTAATGGTGTGTTTTTTTTAGCCCTTCGCCAGGTCAGTGAGCCTCCACAAATAAGTCATACGTAATATCCAGGAAGAGCAGTGTGGATTCCATCTTGCCAATATCTTAATTTGATGGGTTGTGGATGTTTGCCAGTGATATGTATATGTGCTTTGTAGCCATGAAGAAGGATTAGGGGCTTGCATCTCATGCTGGGTGCTTTCAAAAGTCTATGAGCATAATACCACTGCTGAGTGCCTTTGAGATCTTACTGTATATTTGTAGACTGGTGTTTGTGTTTGCAAATCTGGCTATACCTTTAGTTTGTTTTAAACAGGTGTCGGGCTCTAAGAGTGTTTCTTATCTCTTCAGCTGTTTTTGATATTCATGGACAAGATATTAAGAGCTTGCTAATTGGCAATTCTAAATTTTCCCTGTGTGAGAGATGATGGGTGTGTGCTTGGGCACCCCACATAGTGTTGGTTCCTTGGCTTGCCCCCAAGTGCTCCTAGGATATGAATTGGCTCACTGCAAACCTAATTCCTGAATTTTGCTTCAGTTGCTAGAGTTATATTTCTTGCATTCTTCCTTTAAGTGGTTACAAAAGGATGTGTGCATCTCTTGATTACTGCAGGTTTAAAAATGCATTTGTGTTTAAGTATGCAAATATTGTATGGGTGTATTTTTACACTACCATTTTAAATGTATGCATTTAAGTGAGTGCTCTTAAATTCAGTTTAATTAAAATTTATCATATTTATTCAGATAAACCTGTCAATGAGAGCTGAAATCAGATTTGTTGGTTAGTTACATGCATTAACATTTGATCACTCACAATTATTTAATTCCTCTTTTTTGTATTTTTCTGTTTACTCTTTTTGTCTTTATATTGGTTTGAACAGTTTTCTATTGATTTCCATTATTCAATATGGCAGCAACATCTCAACACCCCAAGGATGTGGCTAAGTAACACAATAGGACGTTAGTCAGCTTGTGATATCAGTGAGGCTATTGTTCTTCTATAAAAGGAAACCCCAAAGCATGAAAATATTGTCAGCTTAAATGATTAATATAAAATTGTGAAACCTGTCTTTCTGGCATACTTCCTATTTATATTTTTACCTTGTAACTGTAATTTTATACATTGTTTTGCCATATATGGGACTATTTATTGTGTGACTTACTGTAGTTGTTTTGCTTGTTTTGTTTTCCTGCGGTGGTGGTTTGTATCCTTTAGTGGTTAGTTAAAGTAAGCATGTGCTTACAATGTTTGCACAGGTTCAGATGACTCAACCTACAAAAATCTTTCAAGTATGGAAAACTGCCTTTATTTGTAGCTCCTTGATCTTTGGCTAGCATTAGAGTATCATTACCATGCTGCTCTTTTTATTGTCACACTTGCTGCAATAGTACAGGTGAATCAGTAACTTTATTTCACGCTTCCTAAGGTGAATCAGTAGCATTCTTCTTAAATACTTATCTTTTATTTTTAATGTCAATTGATTTGAAAATATTATATTTTCTGATCTTTAGATAATATAAGAGGAACATGTGTACTTTTTCAACAATGAAACAGGTTTGGAAGGACACTTTACTGTTGATAAAAAAATCTGAAACTAGTCTATTGATGTTCAGAAGAGTTCAGTCTGAGGGGTAGATAGGCAGCTGAACTGGAAAGTAAGTAAATCATCTGTGGTATAGATTATCTTATGTCAAAAAACCACCTCTACCCAATTGTCTGCTTGTTTAGTAACAATTGATTCCATGTTAGAGTGACTGCAGTTCATTGCCAATGTTTTACCTGTGTTTCCTTTTTATGATCATTTTTTATGTATAATTTTTTTGATGATGATTAGACTGTATTTTAAAGCTAGACAAAACACAACACACATAAGAAATATCAGTCCTGATTGGTGCCCAACCAGCACCCCCCAATATCCCAAGACACATGTTCTGTGCATACTTATAATACCTGATAGTATACCAAGCTTGCTGCACATATCTACATTGACAGGAAAAAACAGGAAAGAAAGGAAAGAGCAATTAAAAGCTATAAAGTATAAATGTTTTGCAAAATGACCAGCTCCTGAGTTCCAGAAACCCTAGCTGGAACTGATGAAGCTGAAGGTACTAGTCACAGGGTCAGCCTCTGTTGTAGTAGCAGTTTTTCCCTGAAGATGCACAAAGAGGCAAATCCTGAAGAAAAAGTAGATGAGATTAATGTGAAGGGGAGTCCAAATTGTTACAGGAAGAAATTGAACTGTGGCTTTTGATGAAAACAGATTATTCATGCAGTGAAAGAGGATGTAAAGTGACTACAATACTATTGGAATAAAAATGAAAGTTTTTTTCTTTCTTGTCTCACAACAAAGAATTACGCTTGCTGTCTTTATTGTTGTTGTAGAAGTGAGAATTCAAACAGCTGGTAAATTTGCAAATAAATGAAAAATATGTTGAATGGTGTAATATTGAACATTCTTGGCTTCCTTTATATGTTTGTTGGTTGTCTCTTGAGGGAAAATGTTACAGAAAGCCATACTTTGAAAGGGAGCTTGTAAAATAAAGTCTGCATGCTTTTCCAATATGGACCAAAACACAAGGAATCATTTTTTTATTAAATTGTTCCTGTATGAAGGAATTATGCAAGTAAAGACCCGGTAACTAAAACATAAAGCTGTGAATAGGTAGAATACTGCTTAATGGGAGAAAAGAGAATATGGGAAATGTGGAATGAAGCATATATGGTGTCTTAATAGCATAAATCCTGCTGTAGCTGCTGCCTTTTTGACCTGACGTTACTCTGCATGGATGACTTCTTCTTCAGCTTGAAAACTTCCCTTACTGCTAGTGTCCACTATTGGTCCCTAGTGTTGTTGCCATGGCTGATTTGAAACTTACACCGCCAAGTCAGTCTATGTAGGGAATGAACAGATAGAAGGGATTATAAAGTTTTTTTTATATTGGAGGAATTACTTACGTCAAAACAGCAGGAGTGGGAAGGATTGCAGCAGGGGCAGTAAAAAAGAAAATAAAAGTGTCTACGGGTTTATCTATAACAATCTTTTGTGTTGAGTCCTTCATCCCTGTATTTTGGCCTGAAGCCCAAAGTATCAACATGCAATTGCCTGACTGCTGATGCTATTGTTTTCCAATAATACAAATGTCTTCTGTTCTTTAAGTCAAAAGCCATAGCTTCACCATGGTAACAATTGCACTAAGTCCAAAGACCACATGAAACAAATAAAGAATATAAAAGGTTAACTGCGAGCAATCAAAGATAGCCCCATTTTCTGAACCTCATGATAGATTTAAATATGGTGAAATTGTTTAAAACTAGAAGCGCCACCGCCGGCTCTACTGCATGCGTTGTGTTTTTAGTTCTGTATGAGTTTTTCTAAATAGCTGCACAGCAAATATCAATGGAGGTATAACTGTGAAATTCTATTCAGCAAACATTTTGTTTTATATGCAAGAACCCCTTTTATCACCACAAGCAACACCATTGAACATTGGTAGCCAGATATGAATCACTGCCTCTCTCCTCTAGCATTCACCTGGCCAAATTTGCATATTCTTTTCAACCCAATCTAGCCATCGTTATCAAAGGTTATTGTATTTTGTTACCCAAATGTGAATTTTTGTCTCTCTCTCTTCCAGATGACTACACATATTTCAGTACACGTAATAAAAAAAAAAGTTTATATAACCTTAGCTGAAATTGCATTACAATTTTTTTCAAACAATTTTGAGTAACAAGAACACAATCTGAAGCCATTTTAGCTGTATAAGCAAGATGAATTCCAAGGAGTCTTTGAAGGTGTTGGAGCATTGACTTTGATGACTTTAATGGGGGAGGGGGGGGTCTGATATCAAGTTTGAATTACAGAGTTTTGAGTTATTCAAATCTGAAACTGAATGGAATTGAACTTGGGTGTGAGCTGGTGACCCATGTAGAGGCATCCTGAGCTCCTTTTACAAAAGACTCAAACTGATACAATGAGCTAGCATTGGTTTCCATAAAAAACATAGAAAAGGGAAGATGTGATGGCACAAAGTGGACAGCCTTCTCACAATGTTTTCACTGACACGGCAGGCCCAATGATGTATGCAAAAGCAAAAATAACAAGTTGTCTTGACAGTTTTCTTTGCTTGTGGATGTGAAAACATTAAGATGTGGTTGAAGCCGAGAGGACTGATTCTTTTGTTGGTGTTTATTAAGTGAATAAAGCATGTGAGAGGAAAAAGCTACTAGTTGAAGAATTGCGGTTTTACATTTGAAGAGAGAAAAATTTGCCACTGTATCAGACTTTTTTTTCAAGTTTTTACAGAATTGCATTTTGTGTTTAAAAGTTGATGAACAATTATTCCCAGCCAAATGTGATTTCATTCAGTGCATGGCAAACAAACCTGACAAGTCTGGTATCAAATTTGGATAGCTGCTGATATAAATTATATATGCTAAATGCTGTTCCTTATTGGGAGGAAGGTTTCACACGATCACCAGTAGAAGAACTGTCAGAGACTCTGGTGATGTGATTTGTTGAACCATTTACTGGCAATGGGAGAACTGTCACTTTTGATAATTTTTCTATGTCGCTTTCCTTGCCAACAAGTTAATTGAAAAAAAATCAAGCCTTCTTGGTATAGTGAACTGAATAAGACAAGAACTGCCACCCTCCACAAAAGACAACATGTCAAGGGAACGTTTCTCAACAGCACAGATGACAACAGTGAAAGCTACCCTATTTATATGTGCAAGGCAAGAATGATTGTTAGCCTTCACTGCACCATTCATCCCATATTCAGCATCGACAGAGACAGAAAAAAGAAACCAGACACAGTGACAGACTACAATCACACCAAGATATTTAGTTAGTAGCTTGATATATTTCTTTTTTTATATATAAACAGCTTACTTTGAGGAAGAAAAATAATAAAAAAACACAAACTCACCTTTCTATATTTTTTCTGTTTTAAAGGAAGGTGTGGATGTGCTCAATCAGATGGCAAAACTCTACACAGTGAAAGGAGGGAGCCGCAGGTGGCCTGTCACTGTGTTTTACAACCTGCTAGACTTGGCTGCAATCAATGCCAATATTTTGTATTCCCAGTGTATGGGCAATTAGAAGGCAGAAGGCAATTGATTATAGACTTGGCATGGGAGCTTTGCAATAACCACTTGATGGTCAGGGAAACTGCAGCTTTGGACAAGAAAGCCACTCATATCACAGCATCACCTCGAGTTACTCTTGCTTCTAGATGAATAACACAATTGCAGGCTGGAAGATGTAGTTATAATAAAATGAAATGGGAACTTTCTAAAGAAGGAATTTGTGTTGACTGCTGATTTGTTTTGTAATCACACGATCACCCTTTTTTCAATTTACAGATGTTCACAATAAAATAAACTATGGAACAGTTTCGATTAAGGTTTTAATTTTGTTTTTAAACGTTTCCACAGGAAAATGTTCCTAATTTATTTACTTTATGTGCTCAACCAATTGAAATATTTTGTTTCGCTTTTGAATAAATACAAAACGGTTTTATGCAGACATTAATACAACCAGGATTTTAATTTTTATTCCAAAGTTACGCTAACATTTTAATAGAAACTGCATTCAAACAAGAGGTTATGTGCCAATAAATTAATTTTTACATATAATTATTCTTTAGATATATTTTTGTTAGTTAATCTACTGTTTTGCGGGGTAGGAAGGAGGAATGCATTATCAGGATGCTGAGCTAATGGACAATTGGTGAGAAAAAAGAATTTAAATGCTGCTTGGCGTAGCCTTGGCAATTTTGGTACTGAAAAAATCTAATGTTAAACCCCACAGACCTTATCTGACACATATTATCATGGGTATTGTGAGTTCTTTGGTGAATAAAATGGATGAGTTTGTAGTGATCAACAGTAGCCATGGGACATAAAACAACTGTATACTCCTGTCTTCTGCAGAAACTTGCCTGAAACTAACTGGATATAATGCCATATATGGAAATTGAAGCACCAGAGAAGGCAGAAAAAAGGTAGATTGATGATTGTTTTTGTTAAATACAGGACATTTCACTGTTAAAACACCACTGAACTACAACCATTTTACTTGGAGCAAGAATTTTTACACATTATCATTTCGGTTACACATATCCCACTCTTGGCTGATGTTTTTATCTCATTGGAGACAACAAACAATAAACTTTCCAGAAAACAAACAATGCTTTTATGTTGACTTTTAGGTATTTTAATCATGTCTCATGCTTCTGTTTTGTGTCGAAGTTGAGAGTATTTGCTTAGTCTGCAACAGAGGGAAATAAATTCCTGAACTTATTTCATGCTAATGTAAAAAGGCATTGCCTCTCTTGGGTGGATCCAATCTTATATTAAAAATTGAATATAAAATGTATTCAGTAACTGCAAGTCATGAAAAGGACTGTTAGGAAGTGGGCAAAACAGGAGATCACCATGTAACTCCTTATACATTACAAAATACTGGCATTAGGAAAGACAAACATAATATACCATAATATTCTCTAATCCATTAAATCCAAATTAAGGTTATGTAGGGGGCTGGACCTTGCAGGAATCCCCAGTAATCCTGAATTGCAGTTCTTTAAAAATGCAGGAGGAAAGAAACCCAAAGACATGGAGAGAATGCATAATCTGCAAACATCAGCTAAAAGTTAAATAAAAAGAAATAGGGACTCTGCTCTGTTGGGCCCTTGAGCAAGGCCCTTAACCTGCAATTGCTGAGCACTTTGAGTAGTGAGAAAAGTGCTATATAAATGCAAAGAATTATTATTATTATTTAATAAATTTCATAATTAAAAACATACTTTTTCTGATAAATTTAAATACAGAATTTAAATTATTACTATTAATCCATTTGAACATAATATATATAAATTTGTTTTAATTTCTAATTCTGAAGCATCCCACATAAAATTGCCAATGAGAGAATCAAGGATTCCTCAATTCTATTTTCAGTATATTTAAGTTTAATTCTGAGCTTTATTCTTGCTCAGTGCAAATCTGACTCTAATTGGGATTTGCAACTGTGTAAGCCTGAATAAAAAGTGTATTGGAATGATAGATAGGCAGAGAATAAAAAACATTTTGCCCAGCAGTTTTTTTTCCTTTTATCTCCTTTTGCTTCAATAACTTAAGTACAGGGATTTTTTAATTATTAATCATTACAAAGTAATTGTGGATTTAAGTCTTGGCTCTATATAACAGGTTTTAAATGATTTCAAGGCAATGTTACGGTGCCTGAAAAAAACTCATTAGGATAGTGAATGTTTTGTTTATCTATCATACTTTTTACAGATTGGTACAGATTGGTAACTGCAGGAGTTTTTCTCAGATCAGTTTAGATTTGTACTAACCTACTGTATTTCTGATGGTTTTAGCAACTAACTCTTTGATCATTAACACCATAACAGATTTATATTAATATTATGCAGGTATTGTCTTATAATAAAAAAGATTATTTCACTGTCATATAAATTACTAGCCATTAAGCTTAAATAAATATATCTGGAAATAAAGAAACCTAGATTATAAACATTTGGTTTTTGATTACTTAAAACCAAACTACCCGCTGTTGCCTGAGGGCATTTAATATTTCTGTTTGTCAGATAGACCTATATCCTCATATAGTTCCATTGCCATTTCATATGTTAACAAACAGCTTTGAAAAACCTAGCAATACTATCTCTAATGTTGAATATAACTGTTTACACAAACTTTGTGCTCTAGTGTTCACAATCTGAATAAATTAAAAATTTTTTTGGATCTTATAATGAATTTATTAACAGCATATAACATTCCATACACTCAAGTCAAACTTAAGAAAACTAAATAAATTGAATATAATATTAGTAATGGAATGTTACAATTATACTTAAAGGAAATAAAGAGGGAATACAGGAAGGAGTGGTGGAAAAAAATGAAAGTGTAATGTGCCTGTTTGTTTCCTTTTCATGGCCAAGAATTTGTTGACCAAGAAAAAGATCTGTAACCCTGACTAGTCCCACCATTATAGCCATACATAAGGCTTTCATACATTATCTGACTCTTGTGAATTAGGGGATTGTCTCTTTGTTCATTTTGGTTTGGTCATTTATTTTTATCATTGATTTTTCTTATTAACAAGCTGAAATTTTATACATTTTGTTGTTGGTTACTACTTCTGCTGCCCTTTTGTGACTTCTGTAAGTCACACCACATGACATCACAAGATTTGGGATATTAAACAAATGTGGTAGCTGTCAATTAATCTTTCCTAGAAAGTCAGGTCATTTTTGTGTGTTTTTGACAAAGGTTCTGAGTTTGCTTGTTGGGTTTTTGCAGTCCGGTTTCTTTCAATATTTTGGTTTTTTGACCCCTGCTCTTTTTGACTTTTGTTTTCGTCTTGTAATCTAACACCTTTGCCCTTTTCGTCTACAAAAACAATAAATTGGATTTTCTCCTCACTTCACCTTATTTTCTCAAAACAGTTACAACTGTTTGACAGTCACTCTATATGACTGTAACCAATAGTTTTTGAGTTATCTCTTCCATGGATAAACAAAGACAGTCTGTTACTTATAAGACATATTGTGAAAGGGCACAGCTACATCCTTCATGGTGTTAGAAAGCAGGTTACCCAGCACATAGCAGGGATCCTTTTGGGTACAGTGGGACCGCGCTGCCTTCTTATGGCCTAGTGATTCTGGAGTTGACATGGAAGCAAGTAGGGGATGTAAAGCTGTCTCATGGTGGAGGCATATTGAGTCAAGAGTCAGGAGGAAGGGGCTGGATGTTGAAAAATAAAGTTGGAAGTTGAAAAAGGAGAGGTTTTGGCAGAGCTAGAGGTAAACAAGATAGACGTATAACAACCTGTACAAGTAGATGGGAGAGTAGAGTTTTGTTTCATGTTTGCATTTTGGTTATTTGTTTGTAATTTTTGTTTTTCATGTTGATCCCGCCATTATGTCTTTAATTAAGTAATGCACATTTTTATATCATATGCATTCTGATACCTTAGTGTTTGGCCGGGGGTTGAAGAATGCCATGAAGTTACTTGTCCAGATAGTAGATATTAATATAGATACCGTGAGTGGCACAGTGATGTATTGGGTGGTGTGGTTGACTTTAGACCACTTGATTAGAATCCTGGCTTGGTCAATGTCTGTGTGGAAATTGCACCTTCTCCATTTGCCAGTGGACCCTACTCTTCCCCCCATCTCAGAGAAGTGCATAGTAGGCTGATTGACAGCTTTCATCTGAACGATATCAGTCAGCACTCCTCGTGATAGACTTGCTCACCCGTACTGGGCTGGGTTATCCCTTCTACTTATTGCTGGCTCTGCTGGTTCCAGATTGTTGATAGTTTTGTTTTGGATCAAGTGGCTTTGAGAAAAAATGGATCCCTAGATATTTCACATTTCTTGCCATTTATGTGTTATTGAATTGTTTAATCTGTTGTATGATTTGACAATGTTTTCAATTCTATGAACATGCTGTAACTTATAATTAACAATTTGTGTGCTTTGATAGATAGACATGAGTAGCTGCCACTAAATTATGGTATAACGAAAGATTCCAGACCCTTTTGTCTTTTATAAATCAGTAAATACAAGACCTTAGCGTGCTACTGGTTTTGATATATTACAATGCATGTAACTCTAAGATATTGAAGAGCTTCTGTTATTCATTTCATCAATATATGTCAAGCAGTAAGGCTTTCTAAAGGTAAGAGAAAGATTAAACTCTTTTCATAGAAGCAGCAAATAAATAAAAAATATTGTATTTACTATGTACTTCAATAAATTAGCCAAGTAACTGTGCAAAGTCCATCCAGTAAAAAAATGACAAAGGCTCGAAAGGAGAATTTCCACACAAAAATGCAGGACCTTTCAAGATTAGTCAACCTGTTTCCACACCATACCCTGAAGCAAAATTGTTAGTTACAAAAATGCTACATCCATCCAAAGAGCTATTAAACTGGCCTTCGTTTTATGTGTAGTTGTGCAGATGCAAACAGACCAATCCTAACCAGTGCCCTCTGGTCTTCATGGCTGACTAGCATTTCATTTCAGCTGCACATGTCATTAAAACAGCCTTCTTATATTTTTCTTCTGAAATTTAACATCAGTGCCATCTACTGATAGAGACAGATATTTACACAGACAGTACTAGATGCCTAAATCTGGAAAAAAATTTAAATGGTATAAAAATGGAGGCATGTAAATGTATTCTGATGATTTACTACACCTAAATTTCATTTAAAAAGTGGTTTATGTTTTATCACTTTTGTCATGCAATAATGTTATTCTTGCCGCTGATAATGAGAATGCATAACAGACACCCCCGGCCAGCAATACAGTTTTTGTGGTATAGCTGAAATTCAAATACTTATTTTTAATTGCATTTCATTGAGGAGATTTCTTTTTTTTACTTTGATTCAACATTAACACAAACTGATTCTCCTTTCTTATCAAAAAGCATCATTAAGGATATCCTTTTTTTATTCATTCCCATTTACTTTTTTATGTAAACCTCACTGTTCTCCTTGCAATATAACTATGATCAATCATTAGCAGTGAAGATCCCTGGAGGTGCTTGTGTCCAAAGCTTTATAATTAGGGAAGTGTTATTTCTGCCTTACTTAACCCAAGGGCTGACAATCACAAAATGAAAAAGCCAGGCTACTAGTGTGGGGATTTAATCAGCACCCCACGCTGGGCTGTGCTATCCATTCAAGCCACCATGCTGCTTTGTGCAGAAGTGTTAGTGCAGCTTATTGGTAGCTGCCTGTAACTTTAATACTTTAAACAAAAATGCCATAAAAGATGCCTCTGGATATTTTTGCAGCAATTTGGTGATTCCGAAGTATTCCATTTGTTTTCTGCTGTCACTGTAAAGCAATTTGGTTTAACAATATGTCATTGTTCTTCATTACAGATAAAAAAAAAAAACAAAGGCACAGAAACTTCAGTTACACAGGAGGTTAGATTACGTTTAAGTACGTTATCATGTGTACATTGTATAATGAGACAGTTACTTCTGTGTCTCTCACAAACAACTGATAGTATTATATAAGAATCTCGTAAACTCATGTAGTAGTCAGTACTGAGTCATGTGGACATTCCTCAGACTTCTGAGAAAGTAAAAGTCATTACTTTTTAAAGGTAACTAAGATATATTGTGTCCTCTTTTTTTAGTTAGTGAATCTCTTTAACACATATTAGATAGATGGATAGACCTTTACAAAGTGTTGTTCATAGTACATTATAAATATATCAAGATATTTAAGAAATACTGTAAGCAAAATGATACCTTATTGTTTAAGACTGAGTTTCTTAAGTCCAATTCTGGCTCATGAAGAATTGGAATCTTTTGCAGTAATATCTGGTGCCAGCCAAGAATTAAACCTGGAATTTGGATTTGGGAGAAAAAATATGCAAACACAAAGATATCTTGTAGACTTGTGACATGTAAGACCTGGGCTAGGATTTAAACCCTGGGGCTGTGAGGCAATAGTACTCTCCTCTGTATACAACCCAAATTTAACTCTATAATCTTAAACATTATAAAGTAATAAAATGTTTGGTGGAGGATAACTGTGAAAAGGCTCACACCCAGAATATCCTTATGGCAGATCAACAAGAACAAAAACTCACCCTGAAAGGAACCTCCATCCACTTCTGTACATGCTTACTCTCACACTCAGACTCCCTTATTCAAATCTTGATGTTTACTCTTTGATGAGAGGAAAACCTACATGATTGTAGGGAGAATGTGCAAACTCTGCACAAATAGTTACTAAGCCATAACATAAACTGGTGGCCTCCTGGAGTTGTGAGGCAGCAGGTTAATTGCTGTGCCACGACGCCAGTCCATATTGTTTATGCAAAAGTGCCTGGGCTTTCATGTTATGTTTTTTGTAAAACACACTCATTACCTTTGCAGCATTAATTTGGCATAGATTCTATGAAGTACGTATTTACATATACAGTATATATAAAATTATTTTTGAAATACAGAATAGTCTTTGAAAAGTAAAATCAAATTCATTTCGATTGCCTTAAAAATCTTTAAGAAGCAAGGGAATCAACTTTCAGATGTGATAAAAACAACACTAAAAGCAACAGTGGACTTAAGTGGTTATTTCAACTACAGGAAAGGATGCTTAAAATATTTCCTTGTAATTCTAACAAGGTGTCATTAAAGTAAGCACACACAATGTAGTAGAGAACATTACAGAAAGGATTACTCTTACAAAACTAAAGGATTACTAAGAAAAAAAGAAAAATTACATCAATCACGTAGCCTTTGAACATTGTCAGAAATAAATTATTCACTAGGAATAGAACATAGCATCTCAGAGACATTAAATCAATAAGCAGATTTTTTAATGCTAAGATGTCCAGCCTTGATTTGTACATGACTTTTTTCTAAATGAAATCAGAAGCAATGCTTATTTTTATTTACCACTTTTCAATAGTCATTTTGAAATGTAGTTAAAATAGTCATCTATGTGGTGGTCTGTCATTTATGCTCTATACCTGGTGCAGCTAGAATAAGCTCCCTGAAAATCAGACCTGCATAAATGGATGAATGAAAGCAATATGAACACAAAACAGGAATCGGCCCATTGAGTTATATTAAGTTGCTCTTAGTATATTATAGCATTTTTCTCATAGCACTTTTGCAAAAAATGTATGACTAAGAGAATAAAGAAAATGCAAAACATAGGAAACAAATCAGCCTCTCTTATTATTATTATTTTTTTAATTTCATGCAGCTATGAACCTCAGATGTTGCTTTGACATTGTGTTTGACCGCCTCACAATTGTTATAGTCTTGACCTTTGTTTACTGTTAGCTTGGTTTTCACCGTGGTCCCTGATGCACTCCTTGATACTGGTGTAACACTAAGCTGAAAGTACTGCAGTTGGAGGTTTATGGTTAACAATATTTGATCTCTTTTGCCTTAAACCTTGTTAAATTATGCCATTTCCTTTAAGTGACTTGACTACTTTTTTTACTAAATTAACTAAAAGCAATTTCCAAGCCCAGCATCTTTTCAGCTGGAAGTAAAATTACAAAATATCTGTAGTAATTTCAATTGTTTCAAAGAGGAGTGTCTTTTGGACCTTTTGTTAAAGACTAAGGGAATGAAGGTCTGGTGTTGAATATTTAGAATTCTGTTCCTTCAGTAGAATAATCCTGTCATCTTCCTTGTAACTATGTATGAAAATTTAAGATAATGAGCAGTTTCATCCATTCATTTTTAACCCTGCTTTGTCCATTGCATTTTTGGAGCCTATACTAGTAGCACTGGGTACAAGTAAGAAAACAACTCTGAAAGCATGACCAGCACTTCACAAACCCACATTTGAATGCTCATTCACACTATCTCATGTTGTTTCCATTTAAAGTTCCCGAGCTATACTGCACAAAGTTAGGATGTGTAAAAAAAACTACAGGACACTTTTATTAAATTGAAATGGGGAGAACATACAAACTCACACAGTAACCAGACCAAGAACCATACCCATGTCCCTGCAACTATGTATGAAGTAGTAGAAGTCACAGACATGTTAGCTTGCCTCCCATAAATCAATTTATAATCCCTTTATTTCAATTGCACATTTAAAGTAAACCATTGGGGGTGGTTTAAGCTTTCTGGTCTGTTGTTCTCCAGTGAATGAGATGGAACCAAAAGAAGACTTCACATTCCAAACACTAGAAATAATAACACAGAAAAGGCAATGGCTTATTTCAAGTGGTCATGTTATCTTTATAGCAGAGTAATCATTTGCTTCCCTTTGGCTGCATTTTCAAGTGCAGACAACCTTGACTGTCCAACACCTGTAGATGAAGATATGACTTTCATTATAAGAAATCCATTCACCAATTATGGTGTCTCCTTATGCAATTATTTTCTTTTCAGCTCTGTGAGTTTTTAACTGTGATTCTATTTGACAAGCTCCTTTGCTATTAAAGAAAGTATTATAATAGTTGACAGTGCTCGTAAATAACAGTAAAATATACTGCTTCGGCAATTCCAATTTGTTTTGTAAAATATTTTAGCAAAAATGAAATGCTTCATCAGTTTGGCACAACAAAGTTGTTTTTAAATAAAAGCCAATATGCTTTTCTATTTACATTCAATAAACAGGTCATTTGTACCGCTGACTTGTATTTTATATTGGTAAACAAAGCCAGCTACATAATCCTTCAAAGTGAGCACATACTTTGGTCTCTTTTGGATAATGCATTACAACTGAGGGATTCAGATTTGAATCTATTTTAAATCAATTTATTTCAAAGGCAAAATGTTTTATTCCAATGTTTTTTTTTTTTTTTTAATTTAATGGACAGAAATGCCATTGCTGTGTAGACTGGTATTTAAATACTGTATAACAGTTACAGTATATGTATAAAATTCCTGCTTTTCCAGTCCTGGTCACTGGGACATGCAGCATAAAGGCAGAAAGTGACTCTGGAGAGCAAATCACACACTTTCATATATACTTAGCCAGTTCAGGGTTTTAATAGATTTCTTTGTATCGAAAAGCTGTTTTGTTTCCCTTGTTCTATTGCCTTTAATTATTTTGTTCATGTAAGGCTCTTTGTAATTCTTCAGTTTGAAACTGAAAGAAATACCACACTTTGGCCTTATTTTGTGATTGTGATTGATTACAGTATACATGAAAATGTTGGGTTACTGTTTTTGCCCCACTGGCAGAGATCTCTATACAGAGGGACACAATCTTAAGGTACTGTGGTGTATAATTCTTACCAAAATAAACTGTGTAATAGAAAAAGAGTCAGAGGCAGAAAAGGGCTTGGGAATAGCTACCCTGTATACTGAAATATCAGGCAGCAAAACAAAAAACACGTCTTTACAGAACAGAGTTCAAAATGGAACTGGTTACCAAATAGGTTCTCTGATATATATATATATATATATATATATATATATATATATCTCATAAACGGAGCTGCGTGAAAACCCTATTTAAACGAGTCCACACACATTGTAATACCAAGGAAACAAAAATTAATGAGAGACGCTATCTGTTTCAACTTTTCACCTCGAACGGATACTCAAAATCATTCATTAATTGGAGTCTACACAGCAGACGCCAAAGGAATCAGCATACAATCGACGTAAATCAGAACCCCACCCCACCTGGCATTCACTTCTGTATCACCATAATGTGTCAGAAGGCACGGCACGCACCCTGACCAAGTGGGGCATCAAAATAGCACATAACCCACCAACAATCTGCGCATGGTCCTGTTTAATACTAAAAAACAAGAAATCGACAGCCGAAACACGAAACGCAGTTTATAGTATTCCATGCAATTCTTGCTCAGCTGTATACATAGGACAAACGTCAAAAAAATTTCAACACGTGTACAGGAACATCGCAACGCCGTCAGAAGAAAGGACGCACTATCTTTGATATATGCACATACTAAATCGACAGGACACACATTCAACTGGGACAACGTAAAAGTAAAATTTAAGGCCAGTACAAAAAGCGCCAGAGAGTTGGCCGAGTCTTGGCTATCAGATGAAAACGCCATCAACAGACACTTGGACATAAACCCAGCATATGCCAACTTAAGAAGGACATATGCACATTAATTAAACGATACACCCCCCCCCCCCCCCTTGATCATACTGACAGTCACCGCCACCCCCCCGCCCCCCATCCCCCCCCCCAATACTGAATGTGTTGCTATATATTGCCTTTGATTTTTGTAAGTCTAAGCATTATCCTCTGATGAAGACCCCTGATGGGGGTTGAAAGCTCAGGAATAAAACTATTTTATGATACGTGATTCGTTTTTTCTCCCTTTGTGGATCTCCAACTGCAAATATATATATATATATATATATAGTAGATAGATATATAGATAGATAGATAGATATATATATAGATAGATAGATAGATATATAGATAGATAGATAGATATATAGATAGATAGATAGATAGATAGATACTTTATATATATATTGCACAAGCAGGAAGAGATGGAGTTTTGTGAGGCCAGAAAAGAAAGTGATTAATGTAAAGGTGGATTTGGATCACATAGGATACACATAGGATAGGATCACATGGTGCTGGACATGATGTCAGTCTTTGGTCTTCAGTCGATTTGCAGAGGGGCAAAAGGAGAGAGTATTGGAAGGCAGTTCCAACCCCTGGTTCCGGCTGAGAAATAATACTATTTTTCTGTTTCTGACATGGCCCCTCCGCCTTGTGAACCCAAGAAAGAGCATCAACATTGGCCTAGAGAGAACCTTGGCAGTAAAGGACAGAAAACTTAAAAAGCTGGAGGCCCAAGAACCATCAAGTGACACCTTGTTCACCGCCATCTACTGCAAAACAGCATGATCAGTGATGAGGGTGAACTCACTGCTCAGGAGGTAGTACCTCAGTTGTGTTACTGCCCATTTAATCACTAAGGCTTCCCATTCCACCGAAACATACCTGATTCCCTGTCCAGCAGTTTCTGACTTAGGAACATAATGAGGTGTTCGACACCATGGAAACTTTGGTTCGACACGGCTCCCAATCCAGTGTCTGAAGCTCTGGTCTGGAGAATAAATGGCAGAGAAAAGTTAGGTGTACCCAATACTGTTGCTGACGTAAGGACCTGCTTAAGGTCATGAAAAGCAGTTTTGTCATCCCATACCACATGATTCTGAGCCCGTTTTTTTGTTAATTCTATTGAGGGTGCCATTCTTTCTGAGAACAAACCAGAGGTAGTACCCAGCCATTCCAAGAAATGCTTGGACTTGCCTGGTAGTGTGGCCGGAGCAGTTCCCCGGAGCTTTGTGATGCGGGAGATCCTCGCTTAAGTGCACAGGTGAGGAGTCGTCCGCATCTGTAATTGTTGCCGGGAGCTGCTAATCGCCACATCCGATCCACGTCCCCGTAATATATAATAGAAGCGCGAGGTGGATGGAAAGGGGAAAAAAAGAGAGAGAGAACAGGAACGGAGGTTAATGGGGAAGATCTGCGTGAAACACTTGAGAAGACAGAAGGGATGACAAAGAACAGCAGAGTTAGTTCTGAAAATGAAATCCTTAAAGTGTGGAATTCTCTGCCAAATAATTTTAAGTCAATGAAAGCACTTGGGATTGCTTTCCTTACTTTGTTTGGATCATCTTATGCTTGTGTGCAGCTGTTTTCAGCTTTGAATTATATCAAATCTGACACCAGAAACAGACTAACAGATGACCTGAGTGCTGCATGTGTTGCTCTCAAACTTACAAAGCATGAGCCAAGGTTAGACAAATTATCAGCATGCATACAACAGCAAAAATCACATTAATTGTTCAAAAGTATACCAAATGCTTTCAATAAAAAATTGTTTGTATCATTGAAAGCTCTGTTATTGTGTTTTTCTTTTAAGACAAAAAATTAATGTTAATGTATGAGTTGTTTTTTCTAAAGTAAAATCTAAGTATTCAGGTTAAATTGCTGTGTTGGCACTTTGCAAAAAATAAATGGGGTTTAGGTTGCAGTTTGGGCACTTGGTCTCTAAAAGGCTTGCCACCACTGCCCTATATAATAAATAATTATTAATAACAAAGTGGAATCTAACTGGCATGGAATGTAACATGTGTTGGCCATTCACTGAGATGAAATGAAATTTCAGGGAATCAACGTTCCACTGCTTCAATTTAAACAAGGCTGTTTTTTGCCTGAACTGAAAATGTAATGTGGTTAAACAATCCAGATTGACTTCAATGGGAAGAGAGTACAACCGCAACACTGTCCCAGGCTGTGCTGTAGTAGCTTCCCCTACATCACACTGGGTTGCCACATTAGTCCTTGCTGCCGGTAATATACACAGTGTGGAGACGGTTTGGGGTGGAATATTTCCGTCCATGATCAGGCCCAAAGACTTAACCAGAATGGTTTGTGAGATACCGCTTTTATTTTCAGACCAGTCTGTACTTAAAATCATGGGAAAGGGTGGATTTTTGAGAACTACCCCCTGTAATGCCCATAACACTAGTATGCCTGAAGCCTACGAAAAAAGTTTTAATGCTGGGCCCGTTAATTCCTTTGCTCCTCTTCATCAGCGTCTTTGTTTTGTCAGAGGGGGACATTTTTTTGTACACTGGGTGGTTCCATTAGGCACCCATTGTTGGGACTGGGGGTAAGAAGTTAAAAGGTAAATTTCCTGTGTAATCCCATTACTAATTGTTGTCATGGCTGTCTGCAGGATGTAGGTATTTGCTGTCTTGCAAAGGAGTCACTGCTTTGAAGTTTTTGGCTGGTTGAGTATACAAACAATACAAAGTTGTGATAACAGAACTGCTCCCTCCTTGGAGGATGTTTGTATTTACCTGACTTGGAAATTAACATGTTTGACAATATTGGTTTCTAATCAGCACATCTGTACTTATTAATGGTTGGTAACAATACATTTTGTTAACTTGTGTTTTCATTAATTGTTAAACCCAGGAAATTTTGATGTGCCATTGTTTAAACCGATTATCCAGGACTGACAATGGCAGGGACTGAAGGAGATTTAAACTCCTGGGCAGGAGAAGGCAGGAGAGGGACGGTCCACTGAGAATGCTGCCAAGACACTCGGGCGTAGCACAGGGGCTCATGGCAGATGAGGGTACCTGGCTGGCACGACATGAGGCACAAGGACAGCAATACTTACTTCCAGGGAGGAACAGACAGCTCCACAAGGAGACGCCAGTGGTGGGTCCAGCGAGAGAGGGAAACTGCATTAAAGGACCAAGCAAAACTGGCAGATGAGAAATGAGGTGTGCCTAGGTCAGAGCAACACAAGGAGCCCAGAGTGGAAAAAAAGGAACGACGAAGAGACGCTGACAGGCATTCAACGATTTGACAAAACTTCTGTTGGGAAACGAGTGTCCGGTGAACAGAGTGCATCTGTGGACAGTTGAATGATTAAGTGTTGGGGTAACACAGTGCGCAAACTGGATTCTGCAACACTAAAGGTTGTATCCACCAATTCTTGTTTTTAACGGACTTTTAGAGTGTGGACTGTGTGCTTTCCATTTTTAAAAAAAGGAATTTCGTCCCTGATATTGTTAGATTTTTTTGTTATGTTCATTTATCTTTTTAATTTACTTTATTGTCTTGTGTAATAAAAGTTACTGTTGCTTTTCCTGAAATAACTGCTGTGTCTTTCATTGTGTGTTTACTCACTCCCCAATTTAAAGAACACTGTGTGCTTTTTTATGTAAATTTCAAGAGTTCCCAGTCTCTTAACACTAGAATTACCAGAGCCTATGAAAAAACTCATAGATTTGTCCCACCTTAAATCTGTTTGCACCTCTCCATAAGCGTCTTTTGTCCTATAAATGTGCTGATAAAGACAAGCAGCAAGCGGCCTACTATTCCATCCCCCCACAGCTGCAGAACGTGTACAAAGTTCTCCCAGCTCATGCCTTGCTTATCTGGGAGTAAAGTGCTGGAGTTTTAGAGTGGAAATAATAGATCGTTATTTGGAACACATGCATTTCATTTGTGTTCCGTTTCTACAATAATCTGTGTAAACACATTGTTAAAACAGAAACGTTTTTCATATTGTAGTAGTAAATGACAAAATGTTGGCATAAACTATATAATGTGTGAAGCCTGAAGTCCAAAGATCAAATAAACACTTTCACAAAATGTTCAAGGACCAAGTAACAGCTTCTGTGGCGTAGCAATAAGATTTGCTGAACTTGTAATCAAGAGTCCCGAGTTCGATCCCGATTGCCTCCTATATTTGCCGTTTTCAGTAGTGAGCTTCTCTTATTGTTAATATTATACAGTACACACATACATTTGGTTTGCGTCCGTAACAGACGGTGTACATTTATAGTACTTGTGAAAGTTACAGTTTTATTTTCATTTTTATTTTCTCAGTCACGATCACGATGCTTACTACCACCTCCCCCCCACCCAGGGATCTGACGCTGATAGTTTTTATTTGAAACTGGGAATAACTGTAGATGTGAGTGGTGTTTTGAGGCAATGGAACTGGACATTCTCTGATCTGGAGGGATAAAAGCTGACACACAAACACTGGTGAATCTGCCTTCCTTCTTCGTATCTCACCATTACTTGATTTTTTTTTATTCAGTTTTATTGAGTGGTCCTGCTCACGCTGAATAAGTATGCACCTTATGGTCTATGATGTCAAAAAAAAAAAAAATCAGAGACATAGGTATATATGATATTTGGAATTATTCATTTTATGACCTGTATCGTACATTTTGGAAAACATTGTGGCACGGATGCAATATTATTCATATTATTCATATTCATTCACATAACATCTTGCGCTTCTAATTAGTGACCGCATGATTTTTTATTTTTTTTTTTCGATCTTGCCAGTCTCCACGTTGCTGTATGCTGTTTCTTTTGTACTCCAGGACATGCAGAGGAAAGAATAGTACAGTGCGGTAAGTTCAGCGCTATATGCAATCATCAAATTCAAATGTTAACAGTTCACACACACGCAAGGACCGTCCTTCCTACATTTACGACATGTGTACCTGTTGCAATGCACACACTTTCTCTGCCACGGAAGCTGTTGTTTAATCCTTGAACCTTTTGTGAAAGTGTTTATTTGATCTTTGGACTTCAGACTTCACACATTATATAGTTTATGCCAACATTTTGTCATTTACTACTAAAATATGAAAAATGTTTCTGTTTTAACAATGTGTTTACACAGATTATTGTAGAAATGGAACACTCCAAGATAATCAATCAAGGCATGAGCTGGGAGAACTTTGTGCACTGTGATAAGCTGCCCGGACACAGACAGACGGACACCATTGTACAGTCCACCACACGTTTATTGTACATATTTACACTGTCCATCAGTGCACAACTCAATGCCTCAAGCACCAAACTCCTCCAAAGTCCAGGCCTTTCTCACTCTCTGCCTGCTCTTCAGGCCGCCTCCTCTCTCCTGCCTCCAAACCTTGTCCACTCCTCACCCGACTCGAGTCCTCATCTTCAGGGAGGCGGCCCCTTTTATAATTACCCAGATGGGCTCCAGGTGATTCCTGACACTCCTTACACACTCCCCTGTGTGGCGGAAGTGCCGGCTATGCTCCCGGAAGCCCTCCGGGAGTACCCAGTCTTCTTCCCCCCAGCACTTTTTGGTGTGGTGGAAGTGTTGGGGTTTTGGGTCCTTCAGCCATGGGGGCGCCCCCTGGCGGAGACCACGGGCCCCTACAGGGTTGGGCTTCCAAGCCCTGCACCTGTGGCCCCCAAAGGAACCAGGGCGGTCGCCCCCTCGTGGTCTGGAGGAGGCATGAGCCCTCCTCCTGTCCTCCTGGGCATCCCGGCTGGGTGACACCCCCAGCTGCATGCCACAGTACCCCACCGCAAGCTGAGACCCCAGGGACCAGCGGCCCGTCCCGCGAGGGCAGGTCTTCCTCGGCAGGAAGCCGACACACTCCGTACCAGGGCCCGGTCCTGTAAAAAAGAAAACAGAACAAGGGGCGGAGACATTGCCCTGACGCCGCCACTCGGCGTCTATCTGTCGTCTGTAGGGGCAAAGCTCCCCCCTTTGATCGGCACCTCGGTGCTTGCCAGCTCGGCCCCCTTTTCGTGACCTCTGTGCCCCTCGTAGTGGGACATCGGACGGGATCGCATACGCGCCCGTCCCCTCAGCCCGCCTTGGGTTTTCCCTCTGCACGCACAGAGGGCGGCCCTTCTCCGGACGTGAGCGTCCTGCCTCACGTCTGCCCTTATCGGAGGAACCGGCATTCTTCCCCCAGCTCCCCCTTTTCCTCTGGGACGCGGTGACGGAATGAGTCTCCTTATAGGAAAGAAAGAGACCCCTTCGCTCCCGCGTCCCTGTAAAACGGCTTGAGGCTGCGGCCGGCTTAGGGCGGAGGGCGCTAGGACCCAGGGCACTTATCAGCCCGCGTCCTGCCAGCCCCCTCGCTGTTTCTCCCCTCGCCCTGCATGCAGCACCCACCACCGCATCCACTGTAGGAGATCCCCCTACTTGACTTCGTTCACGGGGTTCGCGAGTCCCTTCCATGGGACCTCCAACATGCTGTACGGGATCGGCTGCACCTACCATTCCCGCTGTACCGCTCCGGCCGAAGGTTCGCTCGCCGCGCCGTTCCATCCACTCTTTAAGCGCCTCCTCTGACGTGACTGCTTTCCCCTCCAGCTTCTGCTCCTCAGCACGGACGGCACATAGCTCCTGTGGATGTGACTCCATGGAACGCAAGTCAACCGCCAGTGCCCGTAGAGCCGGAGACATAGACAAACAGACAGCCAGCAATGTGCTTACCTTGTCGTCAGCTACAGCCGCTGACTGCTCTTTGGGTCCCTTTTCTTCTAGCCCAATCGGGTCTCTCCTGGCCACGAGATGGACATTCCCTGGTCCCGCCTTTCTACAGTCATTGGCGGGCACACAAGACACACCATCCAATCTCGTGCCTGCCACGGGGAGGGACTTCTGGTCCGCCGCCATTTTGGCTCTTCTCCCCCTGGTGCGGCGCCATTCTGGCTCTTGGGGTTGCGGCGCTATTTTCTCAGCAGCTCTCCTGTCTCCACACTGCCGACGGCCCGTGGACCGGCACGCCTCTGCCCCGGACGCGGAACCGGGCAGTCCCTGCCAGCAACAAAAGAAGCGAGTCCGACCCCGCAGGGCCGACCGCCGTTAGGCATGCACTTACCTCCCGGATCCCGTCATTCAGCTGTGTCTGCTGCACTCGGGCCTTCCTCTCTGCGATACCGTCCTGGCCGCCGCTTCCGACAGCGCGTCGGTCGGAGTCTGCTGCACTCCAGCAACGCCCGTTGGCGCTCCTCCGCACCCGGGGATCAGAGCCTTTCTGCGGACCGGTGGCAGCCCCAGGGGAGAACCGCTCCCGCGGAGTTGTGCATGCGTCGCTCCCGCGGCGCGTGTGTGGGTTCCGCTGCTGCGCCGGGCCGCTCACAGAATATTTTTTGGATGCAGGTTCCTGCCTTGAACCAGGCAGACCATCCTGCCGACTACGCCACTGTGATCAGCTGCCCGGACACAGACAGACGGACACCATTATACAGTCCACCACACGTTTATTGTACATATTTACACTGTCCATAAGTGCACAACCCAGTGCCTCAAGCACCAAACTCCCCCAAAGTTCAGGCCTCTCTCACTCTCTGCCTGCTCTTCAGGCTGCCTCCAAACCTTGTCCACTCCTCACCCGACTCCAGTCCTTGTCTTCAGGGAGGCGGCCCCTTTTATAATTACCCAGATGGGCTCCAGGTGATTCCTGACACTCCTTAGACACTCCCCTGTGTGGCGGAAGTGCCGGCTATGCTCCAGGAAGCCCTCCGGGAGTACCCAGTCTTCTTCCCCCCAGCACTTTTTGGTGTGGTGGAAGTGTTGGGGTTCCGGGTCCTTCAGGCATGGGGGCGCCCCCTGGCGGAGACCACGGGCCCCTACAGGGTTGGGCTTCCAAGTCCTGCACCTGTGGCCCCCAAAGGAACCAGGGCGGTCACCCCCTCGTGGTCTGGAGGAGGCATGAGCCCTCCTCCAGTCTTCCTGGGCATCCCGGCTGGGTGCCACCCCCAGCCGCATGCCACAGCACGTTCTGCAGCTGTTGGGGGATGGAATAGTAGGCTGCTTGCTGCTTTTCTTTATCGGCACATTTACAGGACAAATGACGCTGATGGAGAGGTGCGAACAGATTTAAGGTGGGCCAGATCTACGAGTTTTTTCGTAGGCTCTGGTAATTCTAGTGTTAATAAAACTGGGTGGCATAGTCGGATATTTTAATGGTGTCTAAGTGAGATTACCTGTAAGTGTGACCAGGCACCTGTCACAGTTTTGCAAATGTGTCAATCAGCACAAGCAGCAAGCAGCCAGCTATCCCATTCCCCACTGGTGCAGCTGAAGCTCTCCCAGCTTATTTATTTGGGTGTGGGGCTCCTGTGATTCTAGTTTTAAGGAGTCTTGATAGCTTATAACACAGGATGCAGACCAATACATCTTGTTTCCCCATGAAAACAGGTTAGACTAGACTTTTCCTTAAGCCATTGCCATGGTAACCCATAACGGCACGCAAGAATAGAGATATTGCTGCCAGTGTCGATAAGTGCGGTCACCCTATGCCCATTAACCACCACCTTTCCATTCCACGGAAAAGATAATGGATTAGCAACTGCACAGTACCTCTCATCCTTAGCCCAGCTGCAATTCATCAGCTCATTGAGTTGAGGGCAGTTGGGAATAGTATGCCCTGCCTCCCCACACTTGAAACAGCATAGGGTGGATGTGCACTTCTCCTTAGGCCATGTCACAGAGTCCATTTTGGAGAAGGTAGGCTCAGGATGGGTGACTCGATCTTGTCGGGTTTGATGGGAAGACCATTCTGAGCTTTTGTACTGGGCTGCCACCTTATTCCTCTCCCTCACTAACATATTTTTGAACATTCGCCTGTGGACCGGATGGGTGAGGAAATCGGGCAGGCAGTTCATTAGTAGATCACAGTGTACCTTCTCTAAGACCTGTTTGGCGACATTAATATCTGGCTTTATCCAGAGCCCAGCCTTGCCCCAAGGACTGTATGCTTGTGGTCGGGTCGGCCTCAATCATGGGTTTGATTGCTTTACCAACACATTTCATTTACTGTGGTCAAAATAAAGAGAAAGAGTTTTATTAAAAGACAGCCCAAAAAAAATTTTCTTATGAGCATTATGGGTTTACTATCCTTGGCACTTATACACCAACCAGATTATAATCACCATCAGACATGTTTTAATACTCTCACGCGCAGTGATATCGTTGGACTACCAAGATGTAACTACTTAAACTAATTGATTACTGGACGGGCAAGTGTATGGTCTTCAGTAGGTCTGCAAAGGGAGAAAAGGAGAGAGTATTAGAAGGCATGGCATGTTATCACTCTAGATCTGACCTCTACTCCAATTATGTTTCAGCATGATACAGGAAAATTTCTTTTTTTTTGTTTTATTTTAAAAAACAGTCCATACAACACTTCTAAACCTTAAAAATCTCCTCAATTCATCCATGTTTTACAATGAATCATAATCAATTTAGACAGCCATGTCAACCTAAAGCTTATTATTAGACAGTTCTTCATGTATTTATAAAAGTCAAAAGAAAAACAGAACTGAGGCAGAGGCCCAGCAGGCTACTTAAGTTGAGCAATAATGAATTCCTGCCAAGTTCTTAAAAAGCTTTACACCATTATTTATACGGAAATATTGATTTTTCTATTTTTAAATAATATAACATCATTTTTCCATTGTGTTATACTGGGTAGATTAGTATTCTTCTAGTTAAGCAAGATAAACTGAGATGCAAGCTATGTAGGAGATCACAATAGGTTTATCATAGCATAATCTTATCCCATCTGCTGTTACTCCAAATAATTCCATTAGAGGATTAGCAGTGATTGTAAATCCAAAATTATCTGAAAAATAGGGAAATATTTTCCCTCAAAATATCCTGAGTGTAGAGCAATCCCAAAACATTTGGCCAGTGTTTGTTGACATAACTCACAATTAGGATCCTACCCCAATAGATTTTAAATAATTTTAATCTTGACAGATGGGGGTGATGTTTAAATTTGAGTTTTAACTACTCTGTTTTTAGCACATATTTAAGAAGAATATTTAATATGATTAATTAAATTTTATTTGTTGTATGATTTATTAATTGAGAGCTCCCTTTCTCATCACTAGATGCACATTGTCAGATGAGTTGATAAAGTCTGAAAATACAGTATTTTCTAATTTGTTCCACTTCACGATGTGAGATGCTTTAAAACATAATGGATTACAGCTGACAAAGTTTTTAACTACACTGTCCATATGGATGTCTCTAAAGTCTAATATATGACTATCATATATTTAAGCATCTCTGCCTTAAGATATTTTTCTACATTATTTCTGTATTTTAAGTCAGTAATGCACAAAAGAAATTGGTGATAGTTACTCATGATTAGGCATAAATAATTTTTAGATTTCTATTGCCTTCCACTCTGTCTTCCTTAGTCTCAAAGTATGGTAATCTGAAACCCAATAACAACACTGAAAATTAAGTCATTTCACTTTCTTCTTTCTTTGCAGTGATTGTTTTGAAAATTCTGTCTTTTGTGCAATACAGATATACAAATCTATTTTTTCTAATTATAAGGAGATTTGTTAACATGTATAGGAATGTTCCTAAAAAAGAATTAAGAGCTTTAGAAGAATATTCATTTTAAAAAGGTTCATTTTTCCAGATAAAGAAAGCTGCAGCGATGACCACTTATTTACATCTTGATTACTGCTTTCCAATATTGCAGAAATTAAATTTGAATAAATATTTAAACTTTCTTGTAACTGTAGCTTCTAGATATCTGAAATATCATCTAATGTGCATGATATACAGAAGGGTCCACTGGATAAAATATCCATCCATCCATCCATTTTCCAACCCGCTGAATCCGAACACAGGGTCACGGGGGTCTGCCGGAGCCAATCCCAGCCAACACAGGGCACAAGGCAGGGAACCAATCCTGGGCAGGGTGCCAACCCACCGCAGGACACACACAAACACACCCACACACCAAGCACACACTAGGGCCAATTTAGAATCGCCAATCCACCTAACCTGCATGTCTTTGGACTGTGGGAGGAAACCGGAGCGCCCGGAGGAAACCCACGCAGACACGGGGAGAACATGCAAACTCCACGCAGGGAGGACCCGGGAAGCGAACCCAGGTCCCCAGGTCTCCCAACTGCGAGGCAGCAGCGCTACCCACTGCGCCACCGTGCCGCCCTGGATAAAATATTTTTTTTCAAAATATTTTTGTTTTCAGTGACACCTCTCCTCAAAATATATAACTTCTCTTACCTGTTCAGGTTATTTTTTGATATGGACCCTCAAAATAATGCCTAAACCTCTGTTGATACCTTTTTTGCCTATAGCTACACATTACCAACCTTTGGCAATATACAGTTCAAAGCTGCAACACACTTCCACTTAGGACTATGGCCCACTGTCTTCTCTTCAGTAATTCCTTCAGAACTCTCCAGGTATGACTGTCACTGTAGATGACTGTCAGGACAGTCCTCCCTCATCCTTGATTGACCTAGCTGAGAAAGCCCCCCAGATGTAGAATAGAGTTAACTTGGAGCTAGTAAAGCAAAGTTAATAACTTTTAATCTTTAAGCATTATTCAAATAGCTATGCCACATAATGCTTATATAACAGAAACAGTATGGTACACTCAAAAAACTGAGAAACACCTTAAGAAACCATAAATGGCATGGCAGTTCTGCATATACATTTGATTTAAACATTTTCTTATCTTATTTTTCTTTGTTATTATTTTAATGTTGCCAACATCTTATAAATAGAAATGGCAGTTATTGCTAATCACACTGCTCTGTGTGGGAATAAATGACACATCCAATGAGAAATAGTCCTGCATGCAGTTTAATGTGTCCAAACGTATAAAGGTTACTTTCAAGAGGTATTCTTGTTTGTGACTTTATTTAATTTTGACTTATAATTTTAGATAGCCATTTGGTCAAATTACATTCTATGTACAAAAAAATGCTCTGTGTATCAGACCTCTCTGCTACTCTCATAATTAAAACTTGCCCAATTGGACTGTCATTCTGTCCCAAAAGAATAATACAAAAACAATGACTGTGGAAAAACAGCTGTTGTGATATTACAAGGCAGCTTTCTGTGACACCCGAAGACAAAGCATGATCTCCAGTCACATACAACTCTATGAAAAACCAAAGAAAATAATAAAATATACACAAAACACTGCAGAAATGCATTCAAACTCCTCAAATATGACATGCTCCTATTTTCCACTGAACCAAGCTACACTATACAAATGTGTCTCATCTTTATTTAAATCCAGGAGTTTTTGAGTAGGATCCTCAGCACTGTTTTCTGCTGGATCAAAAGCTGCATTATTAAATTTCTGGGGCATCCAAGGTGTCTCTCTTCATGCAGCATATAGTATATTTTAGGCACCCACGTGTGTATGTTTGTGTGTGGATGACCAGTGTTTTGGGTTGGGTAGAGGGGCACACACTTCCTACAGGATAAAAAGAGGCATGATGACTGGTCATAGAAAATGAACTGCACCTCCTGCATGTGCAAAGAAGGTGCTGTTATATGTGAACGGATGCTGAAAATGTGTAGGGTGGGGAAAGGCTTATGTGTTCCTATGTGTTCAATGTAAGTACACACACCATCAACAGTTTCTTGCTTCTTTGTTGCTTCTAAAGCTATACCTCTGTTTCATCTTTTTCTACAGAAATCTATTTAACATAACATGTATTGCAATAGTATGACATACAGAATGGTTTCATTTCGGTCAGTTAAACAAAACTGTGAAAAAATGACTATAGAGGTAAGGGGCACACTGCTGAGCAACATTTACATTTTTGCAGCTGAGTGAACAAATCAAAATAGAGTTGCCTAAATGTGCAACTGCATAAATATTTTTTTCCTTGTTTTATCATTTCATTAGGGTCAAAATGCCTGGCAGCTATCAGCATATATTTCTCTTGAAACCTCTCTTGTCAAAACCTATTTGTGGTAATGTAACATGAAGCCATTGTAAATTTCCCTGCTGCAGAAACTGAAACATTTGTTGTATTAAACTGTAAAGTAACCCGCAGGCTAGTAATAATGGCTTGAAATCTACATATTTGTAAATTGTTTAATAGTACATACTGTACTTCCTAAAATGAGCTTTGGAGAGAAACAAGATAGCATGTATGACATATAATTAAAACAAGTTGATTTTAAAAATGGGTGACATGGTGGTAAAGTAAAAAGCACAGCCGCATCAGAGCTGTAGAGACTCTGGTTCAATGGTAAACCTTTTTATATCCTATAGGGAACTTGCAGATTCCCCTTTAATCCAGGTTGGTTTTCATTGGGTATTCCAGTTTCCTTCTACAGTCAAAGTCATTGTGTTGTCTTCCTGCTCATGATATGAGAGACAGAGAGGGAGGAGTAAAGTGACCACTTTTATACATTTCTGTCCAAATCATTAGCCCAATAGGGTGTCATGGTAGAGAATGACCTCTGATTGAAAACCAATCCCAAACAGCCATACTTCAGACCAAGTTAGGTAGTTTCATGCAGGGGATGTCTCATCTGCTTAGAATTCCCCTTGCCAAAATGGTTTTATTCACCTCTTCCAAACAGGCAATACATTTCAGTCTTAAAGACTCGGAGATTAGTTAGGTAGACATAAAAGCACTGCTGCTTTCATCAAAGAAATAAAACATACTTTGTGAAACACTAATATTACATTTGCTTTGTCTGACGTACCAATAAAGACATACAAAATATTTATCAACTTATATACTCCACCACATAAAGTTTTTTCTCATTTCAAAATATTTGTACAGTAATCCCTTTTCCATCGCGGGGGTTGCGTTCCAGAGCCACCCGCAAAATAAGAAAATCCGCGAAGTAGAAACCATATGTTTATATGGTTATTTTTATATTGTCATGCTTGGGTCACAGATTTGCGCAGAAACACAGGAGGTTGTAGAGAGACAGGAACATTATTCAAACGCTGCAAACAAACATTTGTCTCTTTTTCAAAAGTTTAAACTGTGCTCCATGACAAGACAGATGACAGTTCAGTCTCACAATTAAAAGAATGCAAACATATCTTCCACTTCAAAGGAGTGCGCGTCAGGAGCAGAGCATGTCAGAGAGATAGAGAAAAGCAAACAAATCAATAGGGCTGTTTGGCTTTTAAGTATGCGAAGCACCGCGGCACAAAGCTGTTGAAGGCGGCAGCTCACACCCCCTCCGTCAGGAGCAGAGAGAGAGAGAGACAGAGAAAAACAAACAATCGAAAATCAATACGTGCCCTTCGTGCTTTTAAGTATGCGAAGCACTGTGCAGCATGTCGCTTCAGGAAGCAGCTGCACAGAAGGTAGCAACGTGAAGATAATCTTTCAGCATTTTTAGATGAGCGTCCGTATCGTCTAGGTGTGCGAACAGCCCCCCTGCTCAATCCCCCTACGTCAGGATCAGAGAAAGTCAGCGCAAGAGAGAGAGAGAGAAAAGTAAGTTGGGTAGCTTCTCAGCCATCTGCCAATAGCGTCCCTTGTATGAAATCAACTGGGCAAACCAACTGAGGAAGCATGTACCAGAAATTAAAAGACCCATTGTCCGCAGAAATCCGCGAACCAGCAAAAAATCCGCGATATATATTTATATATGCTTACATATAAAATCCGTGATAGAGTGAAGCCGTGAAAGGCGAAGCGCGATACAGCGAGGGGTTACTGTATTCCCCATTTTAGACTGTATGAACAGTGCTGGCTATGAATATGTTTAAAATTGAATTAGCACATCTATTATTAGTTATACTACTATCAATTAATCAAATGTATCAGAAGTACTACTGTGTATAACTTAGCAGTATTCCGCATACAATATTCGTAGTTGTATTTATTTTCTTTTTCTTTTTTTTTTAACCAAGGACTAATATTATTGCCTGGAAATGTGGTGTAATGGTTAAGGCTTTGAACCTACGACTTCAAACCCTGAGGTTATGGGTTCAAATCCTGCTACTGACACTATGTAACCATTAGCATCTCACTCCACCTGCCTGTGCTCCAATTGGAAAGCCAAAATAAACATAACCAAATGTATCTAATAAATAATAATATGAGTAAATGCAATTTGAAAATTACATAGTAACCGCAATGGAGAGAAGCTGCCACAATACAACAGGTCTAGTGGAGTTTGAACCCACACAGCACAGAGTCAAAGTCAAATGAACATGGATGCTTAACTGCAGGATTGCACCATTGTTAAAGAATGTGCCATAGTGAGATTTCTATAGACAGAGGTAGTGAAACGTGCTATAATTTACTGAGGGATGTTGGTTGATCATGGAAGCGAAAAAACTATGACTAATGAAAAAATTATGAATGGGTAGAAAGGTTTAAAGTGGGAAGAACAAGTGTAACTGGCGAAGTTCGATCTGGTTGACCATCAACATCGCACACACAAGCCCACAACGACATGGCAAATGCCTTCATCAGAGAAGATTGATGTATATTACCATGGAATAGCTCATGAGGGAGGCGTTAAGTTGTCGGTTCCAGCTTGTCTTGGATCCTAGGACGACACTGCAACGTCTACTTCTTTCTCCTACCCTTTTTGCTTCTAGCAAAGCAACACCTACATTTTTAGTTTTGATTTTTTTTCCAGTCTCAGACAATCAAGAAGTGCATGACCCCTTTATACCCTCTATTCATTGACCTCCAGTTGTTCTGTATAGCAATGTGACTAACAACCATACAGAAAAGTAAAATTGGTCATCTATAAGAAACAAAATGTCATCTCAATAAGATGTTAAATATGTTTAACAATTTTAATGATTGCCTTTAGCACAAAATAAATCATAAATGTGAATTTGTCATATTCCAACGACACAAACAATGTAAAAGAAATGCTAAATAAGTCCATAAAATATTAAAGGAAAAAAACAGAATCAACACAATTTCTTGAAACAATATGTAATTTTCTTGCTTTTAATCAGTAATATTATATCTACATTTGGTCATCCATTAAAATTCTCTTTAGGGATCATCTCACCACTAAATTGGTTAAGTACAACTTTACTTCTTCTCCTGTCTCCAGCACAATGATTGCCAGGGTAAAAAAATCACTAAAATATACAACCTGCGAAGATACCTTTCTAGTATGGAACTATTTTGGTGTTGTGATTCTAAACTGTCACTACCTTTATAGAACAGAAACAATACCTTAATTTTACCAAGGATTAATGCATAACAATGTTTCTGCTAGCTAGGGAATGAACCATATGCACTTGCAAGAGCCAACAGCACTACTATTATTATGAATTGCCTGTGCAATGAATGTGATAACTGTGAGTTCTATTCATTTCAGCACTTTTGAAACCCTGCCTTAATGTACTGTATACATTTTTCAGTAGATTTGCTATATGATGTTTAGACAAATGTTACCCTGACTTCAAGGTAAATAAAAGGTCCTTAACTGATCAAAATTGTGGATCTTTCCTTCTTGGGAAACTATATACTGTACCTTCTATGTCAGATTGCCTTCTGGGGCCAGTTTTATTGTTTGGAGCTGCTTCCCGTTGAACTAATGCAAGGTGATGAGATTGACCTTACTGCACCACCTTCTAGCATTGCTCTCTCTTACAATTGTTGGTCATTGTGCCATTAACAAGAAAATATATTCCCTAAGACCTTATTTTCATGCTTCAGCACTATGGGTGTTTTGGAGACTTTACACAATGTTAACTGCATTTTCCCAAAGCAGTTGTTTACTGAATGTGAAGAAAACTGATCTTCACACAGCTGTCATTTCCCCTTTGCTAGCTGAATTCCACTATTTCTGCGTAGGATCTAAATTGAGCTTCAATCCGTAGCTTTTGAATGTTTGGTAAACTGGGAGGTGGCTCCTCATACAATTCAGAACAAATAATGATGTGCATTGTGGCACTTTCTCCATCTATAAGCACATTGTCTTAGCCTGATGGATCTTTAGTCATCAAATTTTGTTACAATATTCAGTCATCGATTTTGCTAGTTTCAGTCCTTTCTCAAGATTGTTTTTGGTTTAAATGTGGACAGTGAGTTCATACAAAAACATTACAATACGGTTAGAGTTCTGCGCAAAGTACCTCAACATATTGATATGAAAAATGTCATCTGTGAATAAGATATGAAGATACAAATGAAATGCAGTCAGAAAAGTAGAAAGCAAGAATAACTGAAGAGAAATAGAAAGAAACAGGCTATGTTCATGAAAAAAAAGAAATGCAACTAAATAAGAAGGAAAAGCAAAATCAGTGTTGAAGACTATTGGTGGCACTTTTTTTTTTTTTTGCATATAGGACAAAGTGGGCATTGCCCATTTTGCTGGGCTTAGTGACATATCGGTCGTGTTAAGGCAGCAGATTTAGCAGATATCCAGCTGTGTCTTCCCCCAATTACATTTCAAACTAAGTGACTACACTCCAGCTTGTACCTGGATCTGCCTGTACTTCATCTGATAATAAAGGTATTCCTCAAACTTAAGCTGACATCTTTCCAGAAGCCCCTCTGCAGACGTCTTGAGCTAGAAGGTGCAACATGGACTCAAATGAGAACAAAAATTTATAATTCAAGGAATGACAACTGGGATGGACAGTTGAACTCATCTTTGAGGAAACATTGATTTTTGTAACTGGAAATGATTTTAATCCAACCAGGAGAGGTTAGAACTTCTTCTTAAAAATTAGCTGTACCTCCAGATACTCTCAGAAAGGGGGATACACTCACGTATCTCTCAGGAGAATTCTGAGGACATTATGAGGATACTCTAAAGGGAGCATTTTGCTCTAACATTCTCTAAAATGACCTTCTAAAATCCTTCTCTGAAACTAAAAACTGATAAGCTGTTACCTCTTGGGCAGCTGAAACTGACTATCTTTTCTTTTTGTGAACATGACAGCTGAGATCCAGTCTTTCAAGGTAGTCTACAAAAGGCTATGATGTAGCCTTTATTTAAAAAATGGTATTTTAATATCTAACATTTTGTACCAGAAAAAGTAATACTTTTCGCTCTGAAGTTGCATACAGCACAGCAAAGGGCCTAACTGCAGAGAGTAAAATAAGAAAGCAGCATCACAGAACACTAGAAACAAAGGATCATGCAGCAAAGAGAAAGATTGCACTGCAGCGCTACAAGAATCCTCCACCTGAACACAGAGCAACAACAAAGGAACAACTCCACAAAACATTGGACTTCACCTTTATAGATATGGTATTGTAAAGTTATTTCTCTGTGCTAAGTTAAAGTAGAAATTTAAATTACAAGTAAAAAGCCTGCCTCTCATTGCCATATCCTTGGCTGTCCAGTCTGTCTGTGTTTTGTTTTATATGTCAACATATACATGCAGTTATCGAATTTCCACAATCCTTGTATTAACCAATAAATTGTGTTATTCTGCCACATGAAATGAGTGTGATTGAGTTACCTTGATTTAAGTCTAATGGCTGGAACAAGCAAGGAAAGGTAAATTAAATAAGGTGAGAACCTCACCAAATTTTTGGATTAATTACCGAGATTGCCACAGACAAAAATGATAATTAATTAAGTGACAATTCACTTTCCTTTCCTACAACATCAGTAGAAAGGTACTTGAAAAAATCACAACTAATGTGTTTCCTGCCAGATATCCCAAACAAATTCACCCTACTATGTTTTGGACACTGTTAGTAGATACCTCCATTCTGTCCTTTACCAACCACACCTACTGTATGGCAAAATTAACTTGAAACACAGAAAAGGCACAAAATGAGATTTTCCACAAAAGTATTTATACCCTATAATATTCAATTGCACATCACATTCAAATGTACCCTTTAGGAAAAGATACACAAACTACTATTTTATAAAAATATTGTACGGTATATGAAACTATTTGATTTTTATATCATTACTATAATTTGTGGAGTTTGGTCAATAGTTCCATAGTGTTGCAATTTATTATCTTCACTAGCGTAGTAATTGTATAAATGTACAGAAAATGATATTAAAGGCAGAAAAATCATTCTTGATGCCCAGCTCATGAATTCTATATTCATGAATATTTTAAAAATAATTTCAGGTTTTGCTTTTTTGGACCTAGGAATGGTTATTGAATCCAGATGTGGACAGATGGACAGAAATTGGGTAGCTATATAGATGATAACAATGATGCTTCTGCTGTGAATAATTGATGGCTAAGATGCAAGTCACCATTATACTTCTGACCACTTTAAAGAAAGAATCGTAAATATCCTCCGTGCATTACATATACTATGTAGGGATGTTTCTTCCCAAAACTTAGAAAATTCAGCCTCTTCTAGGACAAAGTGGGTGTTGCCCATTTTGCTAGGCATTTTTATTGTACACAAGGCTTCTTAAAACAGTAGATTTAATAGAGGTGCAGAAATTCAGCTACACCCTCCCATCTGCATTCCTAAGTGAATGGCTGGACAGCAGATCATACAATACTTTGGTCAGCTCTGTACTTTACCTGATAACAAATGAGTAAATCAGAGTTGAGGTGAAACTTCTGCAAAGGCTCCCTCAGACAAAACAGCACCCAGATTGAAATTCTGTTTGGGTTGTAACTGATAACTTAATTCTGGATGAATATGCTGGACAAAATAGCACACCTATAAGCAGGCAGTACTGTAGTTCTGTGACTGGAAGCAACCTTAATCCATTTGCCAGAGATTACACCTTTCTGCAAACCAGCTGCACTCAAGCCTTCTGCCTCCTTGGGAAGGGATGTAATCTAATGATTTGTTATCTGTTGGAGACCTAAAAGCAGATAAGACACTCTGTGCCAACATAAGCTATCTGCCAGTGACTGAGCCCTGTCTGAGAAGACTGAAAAGCTTCATTACTTCAAGAAATGAACTTTAGCACCTACACTCTTGTGCTAGAAACAGGAATGCTTTCCCTTTGAAGTTATAGAGGGTAAAGCAAAGAACCTAGCAGTGAGCTGAGAAAGGCCACAACAAAGCACACCACAGACAAAGGACTATGCAGCAAACACCAAGAATACACTTCAACACAAGGAGAGTTCTCCACTTGAACCTGGAGCAACAACAGCAAAGACTCCTCACAACATCAACATCATCCTTAAAACTTAGTATCATAAAAGTGTTTATCCGTGTTGAGATAAATTAGCTCTAGCTAGTAAACAGCCAGCCCCTTCTGTGTTATATGTTTGTCTGTCTCCTCTGTCTTGTGTCTTCTATGTCATTTATATGCAGGTGTCATCTTTCTAAAATCCCTTATGTTTATCAATAAATTGTTTAATTTGGTACAAAGGTATTTACGTTACCTTGATATAAGTATAACAGATAAAACCCCTCCTACGGAGAAAGGTAGCGAAAATAAAGTGGGGACCTTACCAAAGATTTAAAGGTAAAACTGATAATTAACTGATTGAATGCCATTAATCAACCAGTTCTTTTTCTCACATCTCTATACCATCTCCTACATTAATTTGGTGTCCCTGGGTGGGTACAAAACAAAAAGTATTCATTCGTTTTCCAACATGCTTTACATTTGAAATTACTTTTAAAAAGTACTACAAGTAATTTTGTAACTTTTATTACCTAACAGGCAAACACACTATCACTCCCATCCAATTTAAGACATGGTAAGAAGGTCAAAAGTTACATTAAATTACTGTACAATAATGGACACTTTCCAGAAATTACTAGACAGAGTGCTTTAGGCTAATTTTGTCAAATTATTCTAATTTCTACACCCCCATCCCCTCTATTAAACTGTCAACTCCATAGTCTATCTCAGTCAGTCTCTCTGGAGTCTTGCTCCTCTGGTCTCTGCTACCTTTTTAAGTATTTTTCTTTGCCTTTCAATGTGAGTTCTTCATGTCCCCCCACCCCTCGCTCTTATGCCAACTTAAACAATTTAATGCATTTGAGTGTCATAACCTCTCAACCCCTCAGAAATTATATGACTTCTTGCCGTTGGACATTCAGTTAGCACATTATGACCATCGCTGACTCTGCTTAGCAACAAAGCGAACCACTGGTCACAATCACTGAAATGAAAAATAGTACTGATTCAAAATTCATTGTTAATTCATTGTTTTCAATGGGTACACTCATAATAAAAACAAAAAAGTACTGAGACTCATATCAAGTTCACATTACAGCATTAAAATGAATGCCAGAATTCAGCTAATAGATCTTTCAAGTTCTTTGGCAATTTCTGTATATTGCAGGATCAGTTTGTTAGAGTAGAAAACCAAACTTCTTAACAGTTTATCTCTTAAAAGATCTCATCACACTAAGATCCTGTGTCCCCACATTATAAAAGAAAATGTAATTATCATCACTGAAAATGCATCCAGATGCATCTTAAAACTAACTATGGGCAGACTGGAGAAAAGAAAATGGGCAGTGAGAGTCAACAGTTCCATCCATGTCTTATATGGGCTTACTTCTGACTTATTCTGCTACTAAATAGCCACAGTTTTGGACACCTGACCCTTAAAGGGAAAAGCTGCTTTTTTTCAACAAGAAAGTTGATAGCCTGATAGCCTCTGATCATAGATGATAGCTCGCCTGGCTAGGGGAATGGAGTCACCATAGTTTGTTGTGTGTCTGAGAGTTAGTCTGTCTTGGGAGATGCTCAGGGAGCTCCAAGAAAGTCACAATGCCTTTGATAGGAAACAGCCCTGAACAGGACACCACTCCATTTAAATTTTTTTTTTTATTATTTTTGATTTTAATTAGAAGCAGGTAACATCACACGTAATCAAGTCCATCTGGAAGTGCACCAAACAGAGCTGTTAATGGCTTTGTAGTGATTGTAACACCAAGGATGTCTGATAGGCATTCAAAGATTTTTGTCCAAAATGTTGTTAATTTGGTACACACCCAGAATATGTGGCCCAGTCAATATGGAAATAGATTACAACGTTAACAGGTTGAATCTTGCCCAGGAAACATTTCAGACAATTTTAAATAAGATAAATAAGATATTTTAAGTTGTATGATGGAATGCTTTGCACATACGGAGCTAGAGTGTATTCTATGCATGGCAGCCATCCACTCCTTTTCTGAAATATTAAGTGACAGATCCTTTCTCCAGTGTACCTTGGGATCTTTGAAAGGATGGGACTTTAATTTTTTTTTATAAAATGTAGATATGCTATCTGAGTCTTCAAGCTGATCACTATTACTTCTGGAATAGAACTAGGTGTAAGGTTGAGGAAAACTGTTTAGGTTCTATTTAGTAAAGTTTCTAGCTTGAGAATAGAAGAAGAATTGTGTTGATGAGAAGTAAAATTAGAAGCATAATTGTTCGTAGGATGCAAACACATTATCTATGTATAAGTCTTTGAGTGTTTTAATCCTGGACATATTCCAAACATTAAACACTGCATATGTTTGAGATGGTGGAAAAAAGTGCTTCTCTGTCTTAAAGTGCTACCTACACTGGTTCCATATTCTGAGAGAAAGGCAATTACTATTAGTGTTTTGAAGATAATTTGTATTTACTGGGGCACAGAGCAGGGAATATAAAGAAGTACTGCAAAATTTTAATTCTATTGCAGAGCAGGCTTGTTTATATTTATCGATTTGTGTCAATGTCCAGGTGTTTATAGCTTGTATATTTGCCGCCCAGCAAAAAAATTGAAAGTTTGTTAGTGCCATGCCCCCTTCTGCTCATTGTAGAGTCACCCTTTGGATGTGTGGATGTTTCAAATTTCAAATAAATGAGGTCATGATTGAATCCAATTTCTTAAAAAATTATTTGTTAATATATATAGGGATGCTTTGAAATAGGAAAAGAAGCTTGGGAAGGATAATCATCTTAACAAAGCTGATTCTCCCTGTTAATGTATGATGGGGGAGTACACCATCTATTTATGTCTTGTTTAATTTTTTTACATACAAACAGCAAAATTTTGTTGAAAAATTAGCTTTACATTTACTTGTGATATTTACCCCTAGATGTTTAAACAACTCTGGTAAGATATATTGGGAAGATGTCCAGTCCAACATTCTGTGTTACAGAATTCACTGGAAAAAGCACACTTCTATTCAAATTAATTGTGAGTCCAGGTATCTTTTGAAAATCTGCTAATGCTTTTATGACTGCTGGCACAGAATTTTGTGGTACAGATATATACAATGCCATATCTTCTGCATATAGTGATATTATCTGTTCATGTCCTTATATGAAAATCCCCTTTATCTCTGAGGTATTTCAAAAGTATACAGCCAATGGTTTATTGGCAGTTGTAAAGAGCAAAGGTGATAATAATATTTTATTTATATAGCGCCTTTCCCATGCTCAAGGTGCTTAGGGGCAATCTGATCAAATACCATGTTCTAGTTTGAAGTAGTCCGAAATAATGTTAATACAAACTGATGCTTCTGGACTAGTGTAAAGAAGTTTGATCCATACACATATGTTTGGACTGAACCCAAATTTGTAGAATGTAGCGAATAGGTAGTCGCAGTCAACCATATCAAGTTTTTTCTACATCTAAAGATAATAAGATCTCTGGGGTGTTAGATTTAATGGGTAAGCATATTATATTAAAAAAACATTGAAAGTTAGAAGTTAACTGTCTGCCTTTAAAAAATCTGATTTGGTCTTGTGATATCACAGAAGGAAGCACCTTTTCAATCAAACTTTGGAGATCTTCTTAACATCATTATTCAGAAGTGAGATGATGAACATTGTAGTAAGTCCTTACTTTTCTTAAGAAAGAAGGTAATTAATGCCTGGCAAAAAGTTTCAGGTAGAATTTTGTTGTCTTTAGCTTCTATAAAAATTCTTAATAATAGTGTAGTGTAATTTTTTATAAAATTCCATTGGGTAGCCATCATAACCAACTGCTTTCCCACTTTTAAGTTAGTTTATAGCACCTAATAATTCTGAAAGTGTCAAAGGTAAATCCAGCTCCATAACACTAAGAGTATCTAGCTGTGGTATCTGTAATGAATCAAAAACTCATTAGATTGTGTCTTATCTTTTTTAAACTGAGTAGAATATAAGAACTTATAGTACTTGTAATTTTATCACTGTCTCTGTTGGCAATTGCTGTTATTATATTGAGAACTTCCTGCTTGTGGATTTGTTGGGCTAAGATCTTATTGGCCTTCTCTCCATGCTTATAATACTGATGTCACAATTTAAAGATGAGCTATTCTGTTTCTTTAGTAACCAAGAAGTTTAATTCTGATTGCAAAATCTATCTTTTCCTATAAAGTGCCTCATTTGGAGACCTGAGGCCTCTTGTATAAATGGTGCTTATGCAGAAAAATGCTGCATATGCCCATTTCCACGCTCACATTGTGATGTATAAAAACTAAACGCACATTCTCATGCTTGGTCAAACCATTGCATACGCACATTTTCGGCTCAGGACACCCAGGGTCAAAGCAGTGCTACTGTTCTGGTGTGGTTTGCCTTTATTGTTTAGATTCACATCCCTGACACACCTTTATCAAATATACTGAAATTAACCGCATATCGTTTTTTAGTTTAAGGCATTTGATTATAATCAACCTGTAACAATATAATGATGCACGGAATGGCCAAACTATTCCATATACCATACCATAGCTGATTTAGAGTTGTTACTCTCAGTGCACAACTCAGAGTATTTTAACCCACTGAATCTGAGTAGGTTAATCACAGCTGTACAGCAAATGATCGAAAAGCTCTGAGGCAGATTGTTTCAAGAGTGGAGAGAATTATCAGGATACAACTTCCAGCACATGCTTCCTCAGCCATACACACAGTTTATTTGAACTTCTTCCATATCACAAACACTTCAGAGCCTTTCCTGTAGGGACCTTGCGATTCGGAAACAGTTTCATCCCAAGAGCTCTAAACTCACTCAATTAATTCATCAAATGTTTCCGGTAGAACTGTTTGAACTTATAAGTAAGATAATACTGTAAGTAGCTCACTGTAAACTTGCACTACAGTTGCAATATTGCACAACCTGAGCCACGTATGCTTTCATATTGTATATTTTTCATTATTTTTTTTATCATATTAGTAGTAGTAGTAGTAGTAGTAGAAGTAGTATTTTATCATTTTATAGGAAAATAAGTTTATGGAAGATTTGCATATTGAATCTCATTCATCATCCATACAATAACAATAAAGGAATTCAACTCAGTTCAATAGAACAGAGTGTGTATTTACATATGATGATGACTGGCTTCTAAGTTGATTTAGATTTCCAAGTGCTATCTTCTTGGAGCTCTTGATAATCATTTTTAGGACGAAATGCAGTAAAGTATGTATATTACATTATACAGATACATTTTTAACTTCATTTAAATAATGTATACAATTAATAATTAAACGTGTGGATACAGTGGACAGCGGTAGCGATGAGTTGGCGCCCCGTTCAGGGATTGTTCCTGCCTTTATTTCAATGTTCCTTAAAAATTTTGAAGAATCGACATTCTAAGGTTAGAGATGGCTTGACATTTATTAAATGGCTGATTGTGTGGTGATTGGTTACTTGGAGAAAGAAAAGGAAGGACAGGAATTGGGGGTTAGTATGTTTGAAAGAGACAGTATTGCTGCAATAAATTATTTCATTGAAGGTCACGCACAGCACAGCAAGCATCTTGTGGGCGGCAGAAACAATCTCTGGACAAGGTGCCAGCTCAAGGCTACCACTCCGCCACTGTGCCCACCTTGTGTAATACATGCTTTAATTCCTATCATCATGAAAATGATATCAAGTATACATCTTAGTATGTAATTTGTTCAGAGAGATGTAATATCATGAATGTAATGTATTCTGTGTCCTGTCGGCTTAAGAGAAAGCCCATTTAAAAAGTACATAGTGATTTACACACATACAGTACTCGTACATAGAAAAACACATAAAATACAAAGCATTTAATGTGCTACTTTAGTTACGATGGGATTTTAGAAACTAGTAAATTAAATGATTCTAAGATGAAGTTTATGATGTTCTACTTTAATGGCAAAATAAACAATGTGATTAAAGTGGAAATTTTGAGATTAAAGTTGACATTTCAAGCTTTTTTTCCCACTTTGTCCCTATTTTTTTTTTCTCTTTTCCCTGTACCCTAAAAAGCTTCCATGGCAACTTTCAGTTCTGACCACTTCTTTTTTATTTCGGCACTGTGTGACTTTCTGAACTTGAACTTTTGATGAACTTCCTTTTGTTGTTTATATAACTGCTTAAACCAACAAATAGTACATTTTTCATTGCCTCCACTTGGCATTTGCTGAAATTCTTCTCTTTTCTCCGTGCTTTTGCCATTGTCTTTTCACAGAATGCTGTACTTAAGGGAATATTTATATTGAGTTGCATATTCAAAGAGGTGTAATTCAGGGAGGAAACAGGGTAGGGCAGCAGGCGTGTGCATGAGCATTACATTTCACGCTGACCGGGATTTATGTAGCGGAAGTGCATGGAAGTTGCCATATGTACGGTTTTCTGCATCTGAATTTTTTTGTGGGTGCACCTTGTGTTAGTGTGAATTCTATGCATGCCGTTATACATGAGGCCCCTGGTGAATTCTAGATCTATTCTTGTAATTTCGCTTTTTAACTTAGACACCTGCTTGGTTTCAAATTTATTTTTATAAGAAAGATATGAAATAATCTGTCCTCTTAAAAATTCTTTCAGAATTTCCCAGAATATAGCTGCTGAGACCTCTGAGGATGCATTTGTCTCAAGGAAATGATCAGTTTGCTTGGGTATGAATTCTATACAGTTCTCATCAGCTAATGACAGGGGCTTAAGACACCAGTTACAAGATGAATGTGTTGGATGCCATAATTTAAGCTCCATTATCAGAGGGGCATGGTCAGAGATAGTAATAGCATCGTACTTACAAGATTTGATAGTAGGCAAAAAATTGTCTATAAGCAAAGAATCAATTCTTGAGTGACAATAATGTACAGGTGAGAAGACGGAGTATGCTCTAAACTTTGGATTTAAAAACCTCCATGGTTCTCATAAGTTATTAAGTATTAGATGTTATCACTGCTTTAGCTGAGGATCTACAGTATAAAGGTTTGGACTTAAAACACAATTAAAGAAAGCTCTATCATCCGCCTTAGGCGCATGGAAATTAATCAAAATGATTTTAGTGTTAGCTGAATTGCCCATCACCATGAAATATTGCCCTTCAGAATCAGAAATTACTTCTGAGGCTACAAATGGAGTAATTCTGTATATTAAGATTCTCTCTCTGTCTCTCTCTCTAGTTTTCTTTGTATAGCTGTAGTGAAAAAATTGGCCAGTTCACTCTCTTTGCAAACAAAACTGGTCTTTGCTTAATAAGTGACCCTCCTGTAAAAATACCATCTTGACATTTAGACCTGTTAAGTGAGAGAGTACTTTCCTTCTCTTTAATTCATGACAATTGACACTCCAGCTCACAAAGTTCACTCTTTGGTCATAGAGACATTGCTTCTGAACTTTTGTTGACATTTTGTAGCTTGTTACTTTGTAGTAGCCAAAGTGTACATATAATTAATGGAAGACATTTCAATATAATAACTGAAGCTTACATAAAAAACAGAAAAACTTTCAATAGCTGGTTACTTTCTGGTAACCAATTTGCCAAAATGTAGCCATAAACCATAGGTAGCCAAAATATACATGTAATTAATGAATAGATATCAATATCATAGATATCAATATAATAATTGAAGCTTAGAAAAACAGAAGGAAATAAAATATAATGTATAGTTTCAGCAAATGTCACATCACAAACAGTCCAGGTTGCAAGCTTCAAGTACAGTAGAATCTTTTTTGTTTTGCCAGAACACGGTGTGATTCATGATCGTGTGTTTCAAAAGAATGTCAGGATCAGTCTTCTTAGCTCTTTATCTGCTTCATCTAAAGAACTAAAAATGTAAAACTGATCTTCAACAACCACTTTCAGTTTGACAAGGTACATAAGGCTATTTCTGATTTCAGCTCTATGTAGGCACTATTTAATGCTGTAGAATGAGGGACATTTAGCAGCTGTTTTAGGGGAGAAATCTGGGAAAATATAAATGTGGCTTTTAACACTGCATCTATTATAAAATAATCTGCCATTTTCATAGCACCCTTCCACATTCACAATAACACCATGGAGGCCAAATCTATACAAAAATAACTTGTTAATTTAAAATAAGTAAAATAGGGATAGATAAAACAATAAAACTACGCAAAATATTAAGTATATCGATGACAAAGCAAAGCTTTACTACAGCTCTGAGTAAGTATCATCCACTGGCCCAATTCAACAGCATGACAAAGCACCCTTTTTTCCTAAACTTTTCTCTCTGTTAATCTCTCCTGAACTTGTTATCTTTCACCCACTTGTAAGGCTTCACCACAGATCTTCTTCCTGCTGCAGACACAATAAACACACAGTCTTAAGATGGTTTTGAAACCCTAAATTAGTGTTGTATTTAGCCAATCCATTGAACCTCTTCCAGAATTAGGGGTAGCACTGCTTTGTTGCCAGTTGTCAACCAGGCGGTTTTACAAACTCTTGCCTTGGTAACTTTTTCTTTGTAACTAGAAGGTTACTCACCCCAGACATCAGTTACACTGCAATTCACACCATTTGGTATATCTGCAGGACTTACAATCCTGTAGTGTTCTTTTCTTTACCATATTAGCATACTGTTTCTAGTTCATCTGTCTCTTATTGTGTATCCTCCCACAGCACTGCAACCAATTAAGGTATGCTGTTATTTAATACAAACATTGATTTTGTGTGATTTTTGATAGTTGTATTGTCATGCTTACAATGACTCACCACTGTGGCAGGAGTGCATGAATCATAACCCAAACATTGGAACAAACTCTTCAGAAGTGGATGGGCTTCTTTTAGCACCATAGGCACCTATAAGGCAACAAAACAAATATGTCCTTTTCAGAGTGGGGATATTTTCTTTTAATTTATAAAATTATACCCAGAGAAACTCTCAGGAAGGTTTCTGGACAGATCTGCTGTTATAACTCCTTGCATATCCGGCTGGGGCCTGGCAACAGTGTACTGTAGTAATGCTGTACAATATACCATTTTGTGAAGTGCAGCTGTCAATGATGGCCAAACTCATACTGCAAGTGAAGCAGACATACTGATTAAAGTAAAAATTATTAATTTAAACAAATTTATAAACAGAGTAAATTAATAAACATAATCATAAAATAAGCAAGTACCAAAAACACTAAGCAAAAACTGAAAAAGATAGATAGATAGATAGATAGATAGATAGATAGATAGATAGATAGATAGATAGATAGATAGATAGATAGATAGAACCCATGGGGAATTTGACTTTTTACAGATGCTAAACAAATAAATAAGCACACAAACAACAAAGAAGACAATTTAATTAAATTGGCTATGACAGTCACAGTGAGGCACTATGTATATGTACTGCTGTTGGTATAAAGAAACCCCTGTAGCATTTCTTGATACACTTCTGCTGAATAGTTTGTTGGCTGAAAGTTTTCACTGTTAATATCTCAGACAGAGGATGTGCAGCATTGCTCATAATGGTGCTCCATTTTGTTTTAACTCTCTCCTTTGCTACTAGTTTCAGGGATTCCAGAGTGTATCCTAAAAGAACACTTTGAAAACACATCAGATCTCAATGGGAAAAAAATCCTGCTGGATATCTATACTGATATGGACTGGGTAATGTGTTAGGACCGAAAGCATGCCACATCATTTGATGGAAATGAAAATTATAAACCTGCAGAGGGCTGAATTCAAAAACACCCCGAAAATCAAAGTGAAATAATGATGCGGCAGGCTAGTCCATTTTGCTGAAATTTAATTGCAGCAACTTATATGCATGCCTAATGGTGTCCTGGGGGATCTCCTCCTAGATCTGGATCAGGGCATCACTGAGCTCCTGGACAGTCTGTGGTGAGACTGGCGGTGTCAGATGGACTGAAACATAATGTCCTAGAGGTGTTCTATTGGATTTAGGTCAGGCGAGCGTGTGGGCCAGTCAATGGTATCAGTTCCTTCATCCTCCAGGAACTGCCTGCATACTCTCGCCACATGAGGCCGGGCATTGTCATGCACCAGGAGGAACCCAGGACCCACTGCACCAACATAGGGTCTGACAATGTGTCCAAGGATTTCATCCCAATACCTACTGGTAGTCAAGGTGCTGTTGTCTAGCTTGTAGAGGTCTGTGCGTCTCTCCATGGATATGACTCCTCAGACTATCACTGACCCACCACCAAACCGGTCATGCTGAACGATGTTGCAGGCAGCATAACGTTCTTCACAGCTTCTCCTGACCTTTTCACGTCTGTCACATGTGCTGGGCAGTCTGTTTCTGATTGTTTGGTCAGAGACATTCACACCAGTGGATAGCTGGAGGTCATTTTGTAGGGCTGTGGCAGTGCTCATCCTGTTCCTGCTTGCCCAAAGGAGCAGATACCAGTCCTGCTGATGGGTTAAGGACCTTCTACGGCCCTGTCCAGCTCTCCTACAGTAACTGCCTGTCTCCTGGAATCTTCTCCATTCCCTTGAGACTGTGCTGGGAGACACAGCAAACTTTCTTGCAATGGCACGTATTGATGTGCGATTCTGGAGAAGTTGGGCTACCTGTGCAACCTCTATAGGGTCCAGGTATCACCTCATGCTACCAGTAGTAACACTGACCATAGCCAAATGCAAAACTAGTAAAAAAACAGTCAGAAAAGATGAGGAGGGAAAAATGTCAGTGGCCTCCACTTGTTAAACCATTCCTGTTTTGGGGGTAATCTCATTGTTGCCCCTCTAGTAGATAGATAGATAGATAGATAGATAGATAGATAGATAGATAGATAGATAGATAGATAGATAGATAGATAGATAGATAGATAGATAGATAGATAGATAGATAGATAGATAGATAGATACTTTATTAATCCCAAGGGGAAATTCACGTACTCCAGCAGCAAAAAAATATTAAATTAAAGAGTAATAAAAATGCAGGTAAAAAAAAAAAAACAGACAATAACTTGAATAATGTTCAACGTTTACCCCCCCTGGTGGAATTGAAGAGTCGCATAGTTTGGGGGAGGAATGATCTTCTCATTCTGTCAGTGGAGCAGGACAGTGACAGCAGTCTGTCGCTGAAGCTGCTCCTCTTTCTGGAGATGACACTGTTTAATGGATGTAGTGGATTCTCCATAATTGATAGGAGCCTGCTGAGTGCCCGTCGCTCTGCTACGGATGTCAAACTGTCCAGCTCTATGCCTACAATAGAGCCTGCCTTCCTCACCAGTTTGTCCAGGCGTGAGGCATCCTTCTTCTTAATGCTGCCTCCCCAGCACACCACTGCGTAGAAGAGGGCACTCGCCACAACCATCTGATAGAACATCTGCAGCATCTTACTGCAGATGTTGAAGGATGCCAGTCTTCTAAGGAAGTACAGGCGGCTCTGTCCTTTCTTGCACAGAGAATCAGTATTGGCAGTCCAGTCCAATTTATCGTCCAGCTGCACTCCCAGGTATTTATAGGTCTGTACCCTCTGCACACAGTCACCTCTGATGATCACGGGGTCCATGAGGGGCCTGGGTCTCCTAAAATCCACCACCAGTTCCTTGGTTTTGCTGGTGTTCAGTTGTAGGTGGTTTAAGTTGCACCATTTAACAAAGTCCTTGATGAGGTTCCTATACTCCTCCTCCTGCCCACTCTTGATGCAGCCCACGATAGCAGTGTCGTCAGTGAACTTTTCAACGTGGCAGGACTCCGAGTTGTATTGAAAGTCCGATGTATATAGGCTGAACAAGACCGGAGAAAGTACAGTCCCCTGCAGCGCTCCTGTGCTGCTGACCACAATGTCAGACCTGCAGTTCCCGAGACGCACATACTAAGGTCTGTCTGTAAGATAGTCCATGATCCATGCCACCAGGTATGAATCTACTCTAATCTCTGTCAGCTTGTCACTAAGGAGCTGAGGTTGGATGGTGTTGAAGGCGCTAGAGATGTCCAAAAACATAATTCTTACTGCACCACTGCCTCTGTTCAAGTGGTAGAGGGATCGGTGTAGCATATAGATGATGGCATCCTCCACTCCCACCTCCTCCTGGTATGCGAACTGCAGAGGGTCGAGGGCGTGGTGGACCTGTGGCCTCAGGTGGTGAAGCAGCAGCCGCTCCATGGTCTTCATCACATGTGACGTCAGGGCGACAGGCCTGAAGTCATTCAGCTCACAGGGACGTGATACCTTTGGGACTGGGGTGATGCAAGATGTTTTCCAAAGCCTCGGGACTCTCCACTGTTCCAGGCTCAGGTTGAAGATATGCTGTAGAGGACTCCAACACATGATTAACAACTCCCTCTGCTACTTAACTGACCAGATCAATATCCCAGAAGTTTCATTGACTTGATGCTATACTCTGATTAAAAAGTGTGCTTTTAATTTTCTGAGCAGTATAAATATATATATATATATATATATATATATATATATATATATATATACTGTATATACATATATATATAAATATATTCTGCGTTTGTAAATAAACACACATACATCTACAAACATGGCATAGAATCAGTATCTTTTTGACTTGTTTATTTGCATTTTTGCATTGTTGTTTAGCCCAACATAGCTATGGTAACAGTTCACTGCATCACAGCTCCTTTTTGACTCTTATGTATTTTGACTGTTTGTTATTTTTATTTTATTTGGGACTGGTTGAGTTATTTCAAGATTTTTGTTTATAGTTCTGCATCTCTGCTCTGATCATTAGCCAAATTGGAAGTTTTTCCTTCTTTTTTGTAATTCTTATATGTGTTTGATGGGGTCAAGGTTGTCATATTTCTTGAGCTTCTGAAAAAGCTACATTTCCCCTTGGGGCAGATAAAGCACTATCTATTTTTGTGCCTCTCTATCTATCTATCAGATTTTGCACCTTTGAATTGCAGTGTTTTTAACTCTATTATTAGTTCAGGATTTCTAATTTGAATATTTTTACTTTTTCCTTGTTGAATCATTTTTGCTTTAAATTAATGGAATTCTTTCTTGTAGGCTTATTTTTCTTTCATTTTCTTTAATGTTTTTAGATATGTTAATTGCATGGTCAAGTTTTTTATGGTTTACATCTCCTTTTGGTGGCAGGTTACAACAATTTTTAATTATTAACAATTATTTAAGCGCAGACTGGTGAGTCGTTTTCGTAGGCTTTCTTCTCATATGTTTGCCAAAACATGATATCATTTTCTAAAATATATTTTTGAACAATAATTAGAATAATCCATTGTCTATAGTTTAAAAATTAAGCTATTTAAAGTTATTTATGTTTATATTGTGGTTTTCAATAATTCAGCTCTTACAGAGCACTATTCAATATTTTCTTACTTTTTTGTCAATAAAATATCACCCATGTAGTTCTTCATGTAAGATTCATATAGATCTATAGATTAGTGTAAAATGTTACTAATAATTAGAATAGTTGAAAATCACGTAATAGCAAAAATAGCAGGAAATACTTTTATACTTTTAATGAAGCATGAAGCTGAAACCATTTTCCAGTTCAGGGTTTTAAGGATCTCAACATCATCAGGCACTAGGCAGAAACTAATTTCAGATGGAGCTGTAACTCTTTACAGGGCAGCTGTAATAAAATAAAATTATTTATATAGCACATTTCATACTTTGAATGTAGATCAGAGTGTTTTACATAAAATTGCAATACCAGTTCTCTTGAAATACATAATTACATAATTGAATATTAACTAAATGAAAATTAAAGAATCAATAACTAAAATAATATAGAACAAACTGAAGAATTAAAATAATTAAAATAATTAAAGCACAAAAACAAAAGAAGCAACAATTAATTGAAATGGCAACTAATAAAAAGAACAAGAAAAGAAATGATGTTTACCCAAAAGGACAGAAAACAGTAAACAGAGACATAAAGCCCTAAATGAACAAAGCTCACATGTAATCTGAGAGCATAAGTTTATAACAGTCTATAAAAAATGCTATAAAAATACAACACTCAAAAAAAACCAACATAATGCCAAATTTCAAACAAGTCAGAAAATGTACATGACTCTTGATGTAACACTGAAGTGCCTTCAGGAATTTAAAATTTAGTTAACTGATTTGAAAGTTGGAACACTTTCATAATTTGAGTTGATTCATCAAAGAGTCAGTTATCAAATTTTGTTTATTAAAAACATTTATGAATCATATTTAAAAACAACAATGATAAAAGAGTATAATTACATGCATTAGTAAACTATGTTAAATACAGTACAGTATGTCCTTTTTAACAGTAGTTTACAATGTCTCATAGATAAAAACATAGCCCAAAAAGGCATGGGGTGGCCCAGTAGCTTTCTTAGAAGAGTAGAGTCCAACTCAAGTGATATGAATTTGGCATTGATTGATGTCCTATTGTTAGTTGTTAGTTGTGGAGAGTCTGTGATTAATTGTTGTTCAGCTTTCATAACATATTTGGAAGAAGTACCCAATGGAGAGTTACAATCACTGTTGAAATCTCAAAGTACACCTGTTGGCTGGTTCAGACCATGATGGACCAAGACCAACAGTGATGCTTATATAATTTGTTTCCTCTTACATTATTTCTAGTTACCATATGTAACTGTTTTACTTTAACAATTAACTTACCTGAGCAGCAAGAGAAGTGAACTCCTGTACAAGCTGCTGCAAGCATGTGCCTTACCTAGTGTTTGACTAACTTGTACTGAGGATCTGTTTTGCCATCAGGAGCACTTTTCAGATAAGTAAAGGAGAAAAATATATAAAATATACAAGCCAAAGTGATCAATATCACGGTAATTTGAAATAGTAAACTAATCTGTAATTGAAGTCACACAAAATGTTTCTCTGTTTTAAGATTTACGAATTGGCAAATTTGCTGATGTTTTAAGCGGGAGGTTTTGAAAATTCAATAATTTGAACAGCAGGCTTTATTGAAAATATCTCAACAAAAATTAAACTTTCCCTGAAAGATTTCCTTAAAGAATAAGTTTGCCAAATGTCAATAAAATTGGTACACTGGGATCCAAGTTGTTTCATGTAGACTGGCAGACAGACATGGGTACTGCAATAGGTGTTTTTAGTCTAATAAATGAACACACCTGAACACAAAAAAGAATAAACCATAATAACCCTAAGTAATAAAAAAATATAAATAAGAATTAGAATATTCTTTTAAAACAAATACCCTTTCAAATTCTAGAAATATACAAGAGCAGGCGGACATGAGCAGCACAGCTAAGCAATCTTAAGCCACAGCAGAGTGCAGTAACAGACAGAGTCTTATATAGGTCTCCATTACAAACAGATCTTGCCTTACAAAGTCACAGAAAAGGCACAAGAAGAATCTCATAAAAATAAGATGCTCACCGTTAACTGATATATACTCTGGGCTTCTAACAAGTATACTGGACATCATGAAAATGCTCCTTACTATTACCCCAAACACTGCAGAGTGAGAAGATGGTTTTTCAGGCCTAAATCACATCTTTAATAACATGAGGACTTGCTTAATGGTCCAAGCATGACAAATTTGAATACAGCTGGTCATAGATCAGATCTACATAGATCACTGGTTTTGGTGAGCTAAAGGTGTATGGCACTATAAAGGATATACTGCACTTCAGAATAACCCTGAAGTTCAAATTGATGTTTTTGATGGAGAAAGTAATTGGTGGGGTATAATCTAGGTCTGAAAACAAAATCTGAGAATACAATGTTAATGCAGTATTTCACTTCAGTATTGATAATATATTTTTATGTACATTGGAAAAGGACCACACATCAAAATGTCTCAATCCTTAAAAAATCATCTATTTACTAAAATATTTTCTTCAAGGATGCTGATTGTGTTTATATTTCAGTAGAAGAGTGCCATGAACTTTTGGACACCAAACCTTTATAACTACATGAATTTAAAATTTGTTCACCCCAATAGGAATCTGAACATTGATTTCTACTTCTTTATTTATTTTATCAATATGACAGTGACATGACCATAATGACCCTCTTTAGTAGGGTATTTAACGTCTCGGGCCATTTTGTTTAAAGTTTCTATGGCATATTGTCTGGTCATACTATGTTACCGTGCCCTGTCTTTTTAAGATGGAGGCACACAATTTATTTCTTGAGCATTGATTTCAATTTGATTCACCTTAGCCTATTTTGGTATAGTGCTCTTCACTCAGTACAGGTGCAGAATGCTGTAACAAGTTCTCAGGTAAAATATAAACTATACAATTTACTAACTAAATAATAACTACACATAATGACACAGAATTATTTAAGCAGACAGGAACACAATGTAGTTTGAAACTGACTATTATCTTGTGTTGTGTTGTATGCATGCGTGTGTGTGTGAGTTTTTACCCTGTGATGGACTGGCACCCTGTCCAGAGATTGTTCCTGCCTTATGCCCTATGCTTGCTGGGATAGGGCCCAGCCTCCCCACAACTTGGGAGATGGATGGATGGATGGAAACCAACAATATCTGTCTATTAATTAACTGTTGAACTATGGCCAGTTGATTGGATCATCTCCACAGAAGAAATTTAAACAAATGAGTTGATTACTATTAGTTAGGGAGAAGAAATACAAATTAGATTTGGGAATCCTGTGTCTTTTTTAGATTTTTTTAGGCTTTGCATTCCGACTTTGGATTCTAACATTGATTGCATTTAGTTGCTCTTGGTAGTAAAACACTTTTTTTTTTATACAGCCAGGGAGCAGCAAAATTGAGGCACACAAAAACCCCAGTATACTAAGTCATGTAGAAAATAAACCTCTGTGGGTTTACAGTCTTTATTAATTGAAGTATACAAGCAGCTATTGACCTCTGCCAAAAGGCAACCCAGCCCATTGTGGGCATTCTGCAGTTTCATTATTCAGCTCCCTGTCTGTTATGAAATTATGGTGGACAGAAGATGATGGAGTTGAGCAAAAGTATTGTCCATCAAGCTGGTGACTGTTGGGAAATTTCAAAAATGATACAGTGACACATAGCCCCAACAGCAAGATTACAAGAAAATAACAGATAACAAAAAGGGGTTAATAGCAAATGCTGTCACACACTTTTACTTGCTTGATGTATTTCTATTTGTAAAATATATCAAGTTTTTGGTGTACAAGAAAAGCTGCTTTTCTCATCTTTTTCTGCTTCATACTAGGTATGCTCAGAAGGCTAGTACTTGAAGAGAGAATGAGTTGGGGCATTTGAAATATATGAAGGCACACACAGTTAAGATCCACAGATACAGATAGATAAATACTTTACTTATCCCCTCAGAGAAATTCAGGTGTCCAGTAGCTCAAACACAAAAGTAAAATTTGTTACAAATTATTTTAAAAAGTCAAGTCAAGGAGAACAACACATAAATGAATAAATAGTAAAACAGTAAAAATTGTCCGTTGTTACAGTGTCATTAGTAGAGTGGGTGACCAGGTCATGAATCACTTGTGTTGACAAAAAAGTTATAAAATCTCACCACAGCAGGAACAAATGAAAGTGTTCTGTTCTGCAGCACAGTGAGAGAAGATGACTGCTATGTTTACTTTTCTGACTTGCCAAAATGTTGTGGAGAGGGTGACTGCTATTGTCAAGGGTAGCCTTTACCTTCCTTTCCTTTGCATCACCATTGCCATTGTGTTCACAGTTCTTCCCAGCACCATCTTGTACAGGAACTTCATGTTCGTAGCTGACATACTGACTCTCTAACACATGGCAGCAAAGAAGAGGACACTGGCAACAACTGTCTGATACAACAAAGACAACATTTCATTGCATATGCTGAATCATCTGAATCTTCTGAGGAAAAAGAGCCTGCACTGCACCTTTCAGTAGAGGATATCTGTGTTCACAGACCAGTCCAGTCTGTCATCAAGGTGAACATTTAGATATTTATAAATCTGCACCACCTCAATGTCCTCCCCTCGGATGTTAATAGCCTGTAGGGGGAGCTTAGACATGCAGAAATCCACAATCATCCTTGGTCATCATTGTGTTCAGAACCAGGCAGTTCTTATTGCTCCAGTCACTAAAAGCTCCAGTCAGATCCCTATATTCCCATTCCTCCCACTCCTTATACAAATACAACAGCTGTATCATCAGATATGTGGCAAAAGTGTGAATTATATTTAAGTCTGCTGTGTGTAATATGAACAGGAATGGGGCCTGAACAGTACCTTGTGGGTCCCCAACATTGCTCACTACCGTCCTGGAGACACAGTTCCCCAGTTTGACAATCTGCAGTCGTCCAGTCAGGTAGTTATGAATCCAGGATGTGACGGTGGGATCCACACCCATCCTCTCCAGTTTGTCTTTAAGAGTGTTGGATGGTGTTGAATGCACTTGAAAAATAAAAAAACAAAATCCTCAGATAACCACCCGGTTCATCCAAAAAGGACTGAGTCACCAATGTGCTCCTGGTGCGCAAACTGTAGGGGATCCACTGCGTGCTGGACTTGTCTGACGTGATGCAGAACCAGCCCCTGCAGTGTCTTCGTGATGTGAGATGTGAGGGCTACTGGTCTGTAGTCATGTATTTCAGTCGGTCTCCCAACTTTGGAAACCAGCACAGAGCTGGGACCTTCCCACCTTGAAGACTCAGGGTCAATAATATCTGTAGAGTCTCAGCAAGTGGATATGCACACTCCTTAAGGTCTGGGACACACACCATCCAGAGCTGCTGCCTTTCCAGAGTGTAGTCTCCTCAGCTGCACTCTCACCTCTTCTGCTGTGAAGAGCAAGGGAATGGGGCCTGATGTAACAGATGTTGCAGCAACAATGTCAGGGTTGCAGCAACATTGAGGAGCAAAATCTGCCTCTGCAATGGTGGGAGAGAGTGACCCACCAAGCCGGTACTGGACACCATGTCAAACGTGTTGTAAAACTGGTTAAACTTTCTGTCCTTGTCCTCATCACATGCTGTTGCCTGGCTCCTCTTTTCATTATAGCCAGTAATGGTCTTCACTTCCTTCCACACCTCTTTAATGCTGTTATGTTGAAGCCTCATCTCCAACTTTCCTTTATAGTCCATTTTTGGCTACTTTAAGCTCCTCTTCCGGTTGTGCGGTACCAGATTGAGCTTCTCCCTATCCCCAGCCCCAAAACCCTCCTTTTTTGGTTAAAGAGTTTCTTGATGTTACTGGTAATATTGGATTAATAAAGTATCTATCTATCTATCTATCTATCTATCTATCTATCTATCTATCTATCTATCTATCTATCTATCTATCTATCTATCTATCTATCTATCTATCTATCTATCTATCTATCTATCTATCTATCTATCTAATCTTATTGTTTGGAAAATACTGAAGAGTTTTTGCTAATACAACAATATTCCTGTTGTCTGATATGCAAACAGCTGCCCTTTCAATGTCAGTGTCTGTACCATTCTCCTGTGACTCCCGTAGTATAGTCCAACCTGTACACTCAACGCAGTCCCTAAGAGAATCTCTGGCCTCAGGTGTCTACTTCCTGAATGACTGGATAGTTACAGGTTGCCTAATTACTCAGGGTTTGTATGCTGACCCCATATAAACCAGATTGTGGTCTGATTTACCAAGTAGTGGGTACTGTAGGCCCCTTTGATGCTGGTATAACACAAGCCCAGTGTTTTATTTTCTCTCATGGGACGGACAACATGCTGTGTAAACCAGCCAAGTGGAAAGAAATGTTGACATGAATGAAATCCCCTGATATAGCAAAAGCATCAGTGTCGGGTCTGCAATCTCGCGACATGCCAGGAGGACTATAAACAACAATGGTGATGATATGAGAAAGTTTCCCTCAGTACATAATAAGGTCTCAGACTGACCGCCAAAAGTTCAATATCCCAACATCAAATCTTCTCCTTCACCATCTATTGTTCACAAACACTGGCAGTGCCCCACTTCTTTCCTTTCAAGTTGATCTCGTGTCTTTGTCAGCTCGTCAGCTAGTGAAGCCAGTTTAATCCACACAGGGGAGTCAGGGATGTTATTCGTCAGCCAAGTCTCGGTAAAACACGTTAGACTGTACTCATGAAATACCCGCTGGTTCTTTACAAGTTTCTCCAGCTCCTCGCATTTGTTAAGCACAGAGATGACATTCCCCATGAATACTGATGGAAGAAAAGGCTTGTATCTCCATCTTCTGGCCTTTAGCTTAGGTTCAGCACTATTGGTTGTTCAGCTCTGGAGGAATAGGATGTTTAACATCATATGCTGTGCATCGTAATGAAAGAAGGGACTCCCTCATGTAAACTAACCAGTGAAGTGCCAATAACACTGATGCTCTGATGCCAAGTTTTTGGATGCATTTTAAATACTTTGTTTCTGCATTTTAAATAATCTGTAGCTTATTTATGTCATCTTGCGGCAATCCTGTACATTACCTTAATTGAATCAGCTAAAAACAGAAGCTTCCCACAATGAAAGAAAAGGTGTAACTTGTACTTTGTTTCTTAAATTTAAAAACTGTTGTTTTTTAACCTGAATAATGAGGTTTTGGGCGGCACGGTGGCGCAGTGGTAGCACTGCTGCCTCGCAGTTAGGAGACACGGGTTCGCTTCCCGGGTCCTCCCTGCGTGGAGTTTGCATGTTCTCCCCGTGTCTGCGTGGGTTTCCTCCCACAGTCCAAAGACATGCAGGTTAGGTGGATTGGCGATTCTAAATTGGCCCTAGTGTGTGCTTGGTGTGTGGGTGTGTTTGTGTGTGTCCTGTGGTGGGTTGGCACCCTGCCTGGGATTGGTTCCTGCCCTGTGTTGGCTGGGATTGGCTCCAGCAGACCCCCGTGACCCTGTGTTCAGATTCAGCGGGTTGGAAAATGGATGGATGGATAATGAGGTTTTTGGAGTTTAGGTGGAATCAACTACAAGTCTTCACCTCTACCTTTACTTGTAAGGTTATATAGTTAAATTTTCTGATCAGATCATAGTTTTTCATCCACTCTGTGATGCTAGATAGGCATTGAAGGAACTTTACCTTCGGTGTGACAATCATACACAAGGGGAGTGTGTTTTATGAGAATAGTAAAGGACTAAGGATTGATCCTTGCCATACACCATACTCAACATCACTGCAGTATTTCTGATTGACAATTGTCTAAATTAGAAAGAATTTTCTGCATTTTTATGTCACTGAAAGCAGATTAAGGCAGTGCCAGAGAGGTCAACTCACTGTTTTAATAGTAAATAAGTATACTGTAATCTGTGTTGTCAAGATTAGGCCTCAGATCTACAAGAATAAGAACAGACATGCTTTTTGTTTCAGAATTAACTCTTCTGTCATTTACTACTTTTTAAAGCACTTTTAGTGCTATGATTAGCACTAAAACCTTTGACATTTCTAGATTATTAGTTAAATAATTACATTCAAATAATCATTTAGCACTTTAAAAACACAAAATTTTGTTGAGTTTCATTTACAGTTGTCTAAATTTGATTAGCCACAATTTTTAAAGCATATCGAAAAATAGAGAATTGAGGAATTTACAATGTCAATTATGCTTTCAAATAAACAAAGCAAAAGCTTCCTTAAAAAGTCTATTGAGACTGGATCAAGGCTGTATGTTGATGGTTTAATTTGAGCAATTATTATGCAAAGTCAATTATTTCCTTTTAATGGAATTAACATAGGATGAATTAGAAGGAGGGTTCTGTTACTGCTCCTGAGGTCAGCAGTATATTTGCTCCTATATTGTCAATTCTCTGAGCAAAATACTTGGCATATTGTTAATACATGCCCACTGATGCCTCGCTGATCCTCTTTAAGACTGGAGATTGGTTTATTGGACAATTCTTTGCATTTTCTTTATAATTTTAGACAAGTTAGATAGTGTTTTCGATCAGGCTGCAGTTATATTTAAATATATGATAATATGAATCCAGAGAACTTCATAGCATGCTGTAAGCTTGTTTTTTTCTCCACTGCATTTAGCTTTGCAGTTGGAGCAACATTGTCAGCAGCAGCCTTTAATCTAGCTTAACATTGGCTGGAATATACAGAATAGCTATTAGAAAGTGATATTATAATTCAGATCTATTAAAGGCAGACTTCACTACAAACACCTGTTATGATCTTGTTAGCTTCCCCTTCTAGCTAGCAGATCATGGTACCATCCTCATTATCAGAGACCCCATCGTGTCAACCTGAACTTTCTGCCATCAGACTGCAAAATATTTGTATCCTGTTTCACTGGTACCGGTGTTCTAGATATTAAAAGAAGAGCCCCAACAGTCTTGTTTAAGAAAAACAAAGCAGTTTGGGATGTTAGAGACTCTCGCTGTCTCCAGTGCTGAAGACAGACTTCTTGTTACTTGTTTGAGCCCTCAAGGTGAGGTCCCCAACTGCAGAGATTATTTCTGGATCTCTTCCAATGTTGAGAAGATTACACAAAGCCTACAGGTGACTCTTGGCCCTGAAAACCAGCCATTTAAACAGTAAAAATACCAGTTCTTTTTATTTGAGCAAGGAGCATTGTATTTTCTGTTATCATCCCTCAAAATGTAATGCATCATTTATAATGGAATTTTCAGATTAATTATCCATAATAATATCTAATTATAACATGTTCTTAACAGTTGGCGACCTCAGTTTTCATGTAGATAACCAATGTGATCCCAGAGTAAAAGAGTTTATTAACCTGCTACATCAAATCAAATATCAAACCAAATTTTGTCACATAGTACAATACGTAGTAAAATGCTCAGTTACTAAACTCTGAGACTATCTATGCATTAAGTAGAATATAAAAGGACAATAAACATAAAGAATATGACTTTATAAATGTCAACGAAAATCATTATTTTAAATGAAAGCAATAGTAAGCATTATATTAAAATTATAAAAAATACGTAAAAATATAAGAAATAATAAATTACTTAAGGTTAAATAACTGATGTGAATTAACAATAGGGTATGTCATCTACCACATGCTAGATTTAGTTATTTCAGGAATGAACTTTGATTTGATGCTGGTGTTGAGCAGGTATGTCTGATAATTTCTGTATTTTCTTTGATGTAACAACACCGGTGACTAGAACTAATGTGCAGCACAATATCAGAAGATGCCTTTCTGCTGAAGCTGCCTCTGCTAGATTTGCTAATAATGAATAGCATTAGAACATTAGAACAATCTAGATGAGAACAGCTCATTCAGCCCAATAAAGCTTGCCAGTCCCATCCACATAAATTGTCTAAAATAACATCAAGTCCGGTTATGAAAGTTCCCAAAGTCCAACTGTCTACAGCACTCTTTGTCAACTTATTCCATGTGTCCATGGTTTTCTGTGTAAAGAAAAAAGTTTGTGTGAAATTTACCCTTAACAATTTTCCAACTGTGCCATTGTTTTCTTGATAAACTCATTTGAAAATAACTGTCATGGTCCACTGTACGAATTACCTTTATAATAGTAAACATTTCCATCATGTCTCCTCTTAATATTCTTTTGCTTAAACAGAAATGGATCTGCTGTTTTCATCTTTCCTTATAATTCATCCCCTGTAGCCAAGGAATCAGCATAGTCACTTTTCTTGAGATGTCTTCCAGAGCTGCTATGTCCATTTTGTTGTCTGGAGACCAAAACTGTCCACAGTACTCCAGATGAGGCCTCACCAGAGTGTTATAAAGCTTGAGCGCAACCTCCTTGGACTTGTATTCTGCACATTGTGCTATATAACCTAACATTCTGTTAGACTTCTTAATTGCTTCTGAGCATTCTCTGGCAGTTGATAATGTTGAGTCGACTACAACTCCTAAATCCTTATCATAAGGTGTACTTTCAATTTTTCAGGCATCCCACTGTGATTTAAAACCAACAATTCTTCCCTCCTATGAGTAATACTTTACACTTACTTACATTAAATCTCATCTGCCACAAATCTGCCCAAGCCTGTATGCCATCCAAGTCCATCTGTAATGTTTCAATGGATTCAAGATTATCTGCTAATCCACCTAGCTTGATATCATCTGCAAATGTTACCAGTTGTTACTTATATTCCTAAAAATAGCAGTGGCCCTAGCACTGACCCCTGTGTAACATCACTCTTAACATCAGCCAGTTCTGATAGGGTTACTCACACCATAATCTTCTGCTTCCTGTGTCTGAGACATATGGCCCATTTTGATTCTATCCTTTAGTTGCTTCTTCATAGAATTCCAGTATTTTGGTAAACCATGACCTCCATCTTCTCAACCCATGCTGACTGTTCAGTAAAACTCTTGTCCTTGCCATTAGTTGCTCTATCGTACCCTTAATAATTCCTTCCATTAATTTACCTGTGATGCACATTAAGCTTACTGACTTAAAGTTGCTTGGATGTGCCCGGTCACCCTTTTTAAGTAACGGGATAATATTTGCCATTTTCTAGTCCTTTGGAATTTACCTATTGCCCAGTGACTTCCTAATAATATGTGTCAATGGTTTATATATACTCAATAACCTTCTTAAGAACTGAAGTATAAATATTATCTGGTCCTGATGATTTCTTTGATTTTGGCCTATTTAATCTAAGCAGTACTTCTCCCTATACAATTTCCAAACACTCAGTCCCTTGTTAGTTGTCCCTTTTACTGCTGTGTGGTTAACAACTTCCTCACATGTGAAGACCTCAGGAAAATGCTAGTTTAGAGCATATGCTATTTCACTGTCTGCATTTTGTAATTCTCCTTTACTATTTCTGCTGCACTTTACTTCCTCTTCTCTTTGGGTCATCTTTCACCTTATCTGCTACAATCCTCTCTTACTACATTTTAGCGTCCCTAATATCCTTCTTAATGGTTGCCCTGATGTTCTCATATGTTCTACGATTCACATTGAAGTTATTAATCTTATAAACTTTATACAGCTGCTTCTTTTGCTTTGCAGCTTCTTTTTCAACTCTTTTTTAGCCCACTGCAGAGTTTTTTTATATCCCACAAATTCCAGATTTACATACATTTTGTACCTGTCATGAAACAGTATGTACCAATTTTTAATGAATTTAGTGCATTTTCTAATAAGTGGAAAATTGTAGCAATAAGCTGAGAGTCACAGCTGATATAGTAGCCTCTGAATAAAATAAAATAAATAACAAATCCTCTACTTGTAAAATACCATGGAAAACTGAAACAGTCTGTAAGTTCAAAAGAAAGTGTAAGGCTACGTGGAAATGGGTCAAAACTAAATTTATAGTTCACCATAAAATTCTGGTGGACCATATAACTATGAGACTTGAGAAACTTTTTTGATTTTTTAAACTTTTAAGTGAAAATGCATAAAATCCGAAAGCAGGGCTTGAGGTGGGTTGGCAATGTTTGCCACATACTCACAGTTTTTTTCAGTGTAATAACACATATTAGGCAGCACAACACCCCTATTCCCCCAATCTCTGATCAAATTGAAGTTTCTGTATGCAATTGAAACTCCATGAGGAATCTCCAAAATAAAAACTCTCCTCCCATCCTGATCTAATATAAGTACATTTCAGTGATCAAAACTCCAAGAGGGACAATCTATTATGAAATCAGACTTAAACAGAGATTGTCTGAAAGTATCGTTTTCACCTATTGACTATCCACTAAAATAAACAATATAAGATGCAATATAATGCAACCCTCAAAACCTCATAGAACTGCTCAGAGGAGTGCTGAAAGCTTGAAGTGGCATGTAGAGGATTTCAGTTTCTACCAGAAAAACAATGACTTCAAAGCTCGAACAAAAAGTAGCAACAATATTTTCCACTTATAAAGTTTATTTTGTACACTGTTTAGATTTTTATTTATTTTAAACTGTTATTATATTGTGGTTTGAGAATATCATTAGTGTTTTACAGACTTACATCCAAACAGCAAAACTCCTTTTAGGAGGAAAATATAAAATCACTAGAAATAGTAATACAGTTTATTTAACTGTTGTTTTCAAGACACTCAAACACAGAAGATTATTTTTGCAATACAAAAAATTATTGTGTTATTTCACAAAAATATTAAATTATTTTCCAAGTAATATTTCCTACTTGCCTATAGTATCATCATTCATGCTGCCTGTGACTCTAAGCTGTGACATATTACTCCTCAGTATGTGCAAGAACAAATGTATGTTCCTATAACAGCTTTCAATTCTTGATCACTAATCGAACGCTATCAATGTGCAGGATTTCTCTCACTATGTATCACTAGATGACCAATGTATGTGCATACAATGCCATGTGTATATACGAGGAACGTTCAAAAAGGTTCTGCACTTTTTTTTAGCTCGATTTATTAAGAATTTCAAAACAAATTACAACACTTTTCTACATAATCACCTTCCTTTGCAATACAATTTTCCCAGCGTCATACCAACTTTTTAATGCCATCAGCAAAAAATGTTTTTGGTTGGACATGTAGCCACTGATGCACCGCTACTTTCACAACAGGGTTCCTTCTTCATTCCTCGTGGTCGTGGCTATAGCTGGACATCTAGAGTGCTCTGCATCCATCACACTACTACGGCCATTTTCTAACATTTCAATCCACTCATAGACGACCCTACAAGAGACAACTTTATCCCCATACTGATCACACATGCGGAGATGAATTTGCACACCTTCTGCCGACAATAAGAATATGACAGAACACTGTTCCCCTTTGGTGCAATTTATAAGTTTCGCATCCATCTTCACCACAGGATGACAACTCTTGTACTAAACCACTGTTTCCCAAACTCGGTCTTGGGGACCCATTGTGGCTGCAGGTTTTTGTTCCAACCAGCTTCTGTTTTTAATTGGACTCCTTCGCTAAGTAAGTGAACTGGTATTTGTCAAGTTCTGTGTTTTGGGAACAATATAGAAATTACAAAACTAAGCTTGGTAAAATATATATATATATATATATATATATATATATATATATATATATATATATATATATATATATATATATATATTGTGGCAAGTGGCTGGGGGCGGTACCCAGCTGGGACGCCTGGAAGGACCGGAAGAGGGACTACACCTCCTCCAGACCAAGAGAGGGCAGCCACCCTGAATGGTATGGGACCATAGGAACAGAGCTTGGAAGCTCAACTCTGTAGGGGCCAGTGGTCACCGCCAGAAAGAAGCTAAATATTTGGGCTACCTGGTGGGTCGGGGCACCGTGAAGTCACAGTGTTCAAAAATAGATGCGATTTTGAAATGGTCCCGTCCGCGAACCAATCGGCAAGTCCAAGCATTTCTCGGATTAGCCGGGTACTACCGCAAGTTTGTACCTTGGTTTTCTGAGAGAGCAGCGCCCTTGACTGATTGACGAAGAAAAGAGCTTCTAACAACGTGATATAGACTGACAAGACGGAAGCTGCGTTCTGTGACTTAAAACAGGCTCTTACTTCAGCACCAGTATTAATAGCTCCTAATTTTTCTCTCCCGTTCATTCTCCAGACGGACGCTTTGGACACAGGCCTCAGTGCCGTGTTGAGCCAAAGTGTTGATGGTGTTGAACACCCCATCATGTACCTGAGCCGGAAACTGCTGGATCGAGAGACCAGGTATGCGGCGGTGGAAAGGGATGCCCTGGTGATTAAATGGGCAATTACACAGTTGAGGTACTACCTCTTGGGCCCGACAGTTCACTCTCATGTCAGATCATGCTCCTTTACAGTGGATGGCCCTTCACAAAGAGTCGAATCCACGGGTCACTAAGTGGTTTCTTGACCTACAACCTTACAAGTTAATTTACTCATTCATCGTAAGGGCTCTATCCATACCAATGCTGATGCCCTCTCTCGTGCTCACAACCTCTCGGTGCAGGTCGCCCGCCCTGATGGGTCTGGGCTAAGGGGGGGCCTTCTCACACACTGTCGGCTTGCCAGACAAAACTAGTCACATGACACTCTCAGAAATGACCAATTACTACTTCCAACGAAAATATAAAAGTGCACAAACTTTTTGAACAACTCTCGTATGTATATAATTTTTTTTTAAGTGACAGGAAGAAGCTTCCATACTCAATGTGTTACATTGATGTTTCATATTTAATTTCTGTGCAGTTTTTAATAGATTTTTCTCTCCCTATTTTGGTTTTTGAATATAAGAATTTGATTTATTAAGCTAATTTTTGGTTTTGATACTTCTGTAAGATTTTTGAATTTTTATTTTATTGTTTTGTTCACATTTTGCTTACATACAATCGCCATTACTGTTTTATGTGTTTCCTTGATTATAAGACAGATGTGCATGGCTTGTGACATCATTGAGGTGACAGGATAAAGGGTCATCATTAACACTAGAATTACCAGAGCCTACGAAAAAACTCGTAGATCCGTCCCATCTTAAATCGCTTCTTAAATCCGTTCGCACCTCTCCACCAGAGTCTTTTGTCTTCTAAATGTGCAGATAAAGACAAGCAGCCAGCTATTCCATCCCCCCACCGACTTAGAACGTGAACGAACTTCTCCCAGCTCATGCCTTGATTGATTATCTGGGAGTGAAGTGGAGTTTTAGAGTGGAAATAACGGATCGTTATTTGGAACACACACATTTCTTGTGTGTTCCGTTTCTACAGTAATCTGTGTAAACACAATTTAAAAACAGAAACGTTTTTCATATTCTAGTAGTAAATGACAAAATGTAGGCATAAACTATTTAATGTATGAAGCCTGAAGTCCAAATATAAAAGAAACATTTTCACAAAAGGTACAAATATAACAGAACAAGTACGCTTTTATTCAAAAATATAACTGCAGAAAAAAAAGCCGCCTTAGTGTGCGACATTGACACACATGTATTATGACTGCTGCCGTGGCGCAACAGTATCAGTTGCTGATTGGGAATTAAAAGGTCACGAGTTCAAACCTGCATGACTCCTTTTGAGAAGTGAGGTGCTCTTATTCTTACTATTTTAGAATAAAAACATACATTTGATTTCAGTCTGTAACAGCCGATGTAATTTATGATACTTGTAAAGGTTAGCTTTGTTTTTTTTTTATTTTTATTCACTTTTCATTCTCTCAGTCGCATTCAGGATCCTTCCCCCCATTTGAAACTGCTGTTTTCACATAAAGACGCGCTATAGCTCTGCAGTGTATCACGATACATACTATCGCCCCCCCCCCCCCCCCACCCAGGGATCTGACACACAAACGCTGGCGAATCTGCCTTTTTTGTATCTCACCGTCACTTGATTTTCTTTTTATTCAGTTTTATTGAGTGTTCCTACTCAATACCTTATGGTCCATGATGTCAAAAAAAAAAAAACAGAGACATAGGTATATATGATATTTGGAATTATTCGTTTTATGACCTGTATAGTACATTTCGGAAAAGTTTGTGGCACGGATGCAACATTATTCATATTATTCATATTCATTCGCATAACATCTTGCGGTTTGTAATCAATGACCGTCTGTTTTTTTCCCCGATCTTGCCAGTCCCCACATGTTGCTGTATGCTGTTTCTTTTGTACTCCAGGACATGCAGAGGAAAGCATAGTAAAGAGCAGTAACTTCAGCGCTATATGCTATATATCAGACACTCCCCATCTGACACTGCTGTTTTCACATAAAGACGCACTATAGCTCTGCAGTGTACTTGTGACTGCATTCTCGTACCAATGCTTGCGAACTGAAGTGTCTGTGTACACTTTTCGTGGCATTACACGTTTACTTTTTGTATCCAAATGGTGCCATCATTTGCCTTTATGCCTGGTGCAGCTGCACTGTTCTTATGTTGGACTGGGCGTTTCTTGCGGAGAGGGCTCCTATTCTCTTTCTCTGATATAGAATCCTCATCTGGGCTTCTCCTCGATGTTTGTCTCGTCGTCTTCCTCGATATCAAAAATAAGTTCCTCGTCTCCGTCTGAGTCGCAATTATCCATTTCTTGCAGCAGAGCCAAAGCCTCCGAAGGGGACAACCTCCTTTTTCGTGACAGAGCTGTGGCCATTGCGGTGTCTGTTTGCTCAAAATAATAATCAAGCACAACTGATTCACCTTTGTTTGTGTGTCAGGTTTTATCTCGCCACATCAGAGAATTCCCAGTAATTTGCAGCTCTATTCATTTTCTCAAAACACCACTCACATTCACAGTAATTCTCAGTTATGTCCACCACTCACACCCATGCCCACAACCATACAGAACTGATTCCACATCAGAGAATTTCCAGCATAAATTCAAACCCGATCTGATGATGTTCGTTTTCAAATAATATTGCATTACTGCGATGATGTTTTCACATATATTGTCTCTTTCTTTCAGGTGTGTAATAGAAACCACAGCATAGACAGAAGTGTGTACATTGTAACAGGTACACACGTTGTAAATGTAAGAAAGACGATCCTTGCGTGTGTGTGAACTGTTAACATTTGAATCTGATGATTGCATATAGCGCTGTCTTATTCAGTGCGTGCAAGAACATGCAGGTGGCCAGTTGCTGTGTGCTACAACATGCTGGCGGTGATCAACACACATTTTAAAAAAAGAAAGAGACAAATATATGTGACGTTTTGAAGAAATCATTTTATGACACGAATAGTACCAATCAGAAAACATCGTCGAAGTAATGCAATATTATTTGAAAACGAACAGCGTCAGATTGGGTGTGAATTTATACTGGCGCTGTTTGAGTCAGATCAGAAGCTGAATAAGCTGAATAATCTCCTGTTCTGACTCTAAGTAAAAAAGCATGAATTAATCAACAGAAATAACCGCAATCAACATTTTAAACTTAACGATTTACAGTTCATACCAATTTATAAATTTTATGTCCGTTTGAGGTTACAAAGAAAAAAAAAAACTTCCTCCCACCGGGGAATCCAACTTGGGTCTCTAAGGCACAGCAGGGCTGTTGTGCTCTGAGTCTGCAAATCTTAGCATTACAGATGTTGTATCATCCTTGAACCTTTTGTGAAAGTGTTTATTTGATGTCTGGACGTCAGGCTTCACACATTCTATAGTTTATGCCTACATTTTGTAACATTTATTACTAAAATATGAAAAAGCTTCTGTTTTAACAATGTGTTTACACAGATTACTGTAGAAACGGAACACACATGAAATGCGTGTGTTCCAAATAATGATCTATTACAGTTAGGTCCATAAATATTTGGACAGAGACAACTTTTTTCTAATTTTGGTTCTGTACATTACCACAATTTTAAATGAATTTTAAATGAAACAACTCAGATGCTGTTGAAGTGCAGACTTTCAGCTTTAATTCAGTGGGGTGAACAAAACAATTGCATAAAAATGTGAGGCAGCTAAAGCATTTTTTTAACACAATCCCTTCATTTCAGGGGCTCAAAAGTAATTGGACAATTGACTCAAAGGCTATTTCATGAGCAGGTGTGGGCAAGTCCGTCATTATGTCATTATCAATTAAGCAGATAAAAGGCCTGGAGTTGATTTGAGGTGTGGTGCTTGCATGTGGAAAATTTTGCTGTGAACAGACAACATGCAGTCAAAGGAGCTCTCCATGCAGGTGAAAGAAGCTATCCTTAAGCTGCGAAAACAGAAAAAACCCATCCAAGAAATTGCTACAATATTACGAGTGGCAAAATCTACAGTTTGGTACATCCTGAGAAAGAAAGCAAGCATTGGTGAACTCAGCAGAGCAAAAAGACCTGGACGTCCACGGAAGACAACAGTTGTGGATGATCGCAGAATCATTTCCATGGTGAAGAGAAAAACCCTTCACAACAGCCAACCAAGTGAACAACACTCTCCAGGGGGTAGGCGTATCGATATCCAAGTCTACCATAAAGAGAAGACTGCATGAAAGTAAATACAGAGGGTACACTGGAAGGTGCAAGCCACTCATAAGCCTCAAGAATAGAAAGGCTAGATTGGACTTTTCTAAAGAACATCTAAAAAAGCCAGCACAGTTCTGGAAAAACATTCTTTGGACAGATGAAACCAAGATCAACTTCTACCAGTATGATGGCAAGAAAAAAGTATGGAGAAGGCGTGGAACAGCTCATTATCCAAAGCATACCACATCATTTGTAAAACACGGTGGAGGCAGTGTGATGGCTTGGGTGTGCATGGCTGCCAGTGGCACTGGGACACTATTGTTTAGTGATGATGTAACACAGGACGGAAGCAGCCGAATTAATTCTGAGGTGTTTAGAGATATACTGTCTGCTCAAATCCAGCTAAATGCAGTCAAATTGAATTGATTGGGTGGCATTTAATGATACAGATGGACAATGACCCAAAACATACAGCCAAAGCAACCCAGGAGTTTATTAAAGCAAAGAAGTGGAAAATTCTTGAATGGCCAAGTCAGTCACCTGATCTTAACCCAATTGAGCATGCATTTCACTTGTTGAAGACTAAACTTTGGACAGAAAGGCCCACAAACAAACAGCAACTGAAAGCCGCTGCAGTAAAGGCCTGGCAGAGCATTAAAAAGGAGGAAACCCAGCATCTGGTGATGTCCATGAGTTCAAGACTTCAGGCTGTCATTGCCAGCAAAGGGTTTTCAACCAAGTACTAGAATTTAACATTTTATTTCCAGTTATTTAATTTGTCCAATTACTTTTGAGCCCCTGAAATGAAGGGATTGTGTTAAAAAAATGCTTTAGTTGCCTCACATTTTTATGCAATCGTTTTGTTCACCCCACTGAATTAAAGCTGAAAGTCTGCACTTCAACTACATCTGAGTTGTTTCATTTAAAATTCATTGTGGTAATGTACAGAACCAAAATTAGAAAAAAGTTGTCTCTGTCCAAATATTTATGGACCTAACTGTATTTCCACTGTAAAACTCCAGCAGTTCAGTCACTCCCAGATAATCAAACAAGGCATGAGCTGGGAAACTTAGTGAATGTTCTGCGATGGTAGGGGATGGAATAGCCGGCTGCTTGCTGCTCGTCTTAATCGGCACATTTAGAAGACAAAAGACATTGACGGAGAGGTGAGAACGATTTTAAGGTGGGCTGGATCTACGAGTTTTTTCGTAGACTCTGGTAATTCTAGTGTTAAGGTAATGTTTCTATCCAAGATTGTAGATAATGTTGTGGAAAAAACATTTCTTTTCAAAGAAGGCAGTTATGGATTCCAGATGAGAATGCAGAACCTTTCTTTATTTGCACAGAGTTATGCATAAATATCTCAAGTCCACGGAGTGAGCAACAATTAAATAGTTCCTTTACAATCTCCTTTATAAACTTTTTTTCTACAGACATCACCTTATCTAATACATTATGTCCTCTGACTCTTAATATGCAGAACCTTATCACCTCCTCCAATCAACTAAAACCACAAGCAATTTTTTACTCTGAACACCACTTTCATTCTCCCAATGATCTTAGCACAACTTCATAGGAAAGGGGTATGGGCTTTCCCATCAGCTTATCTCCGATTTCTGGAAGGGTGTTTGTGACTCATTTACATCATTCTAACCTTGGAAAATTAATTTGGTAGCTTCTCTAAAGGCAGAGGCAGAGACCTAAATCTCTTAAGCTTTAAGTTACATTAGTTAACCCTTGAGTTACATTCAGTCCTTTTTCTTATGTTTAATAATTCATTCTGTTATAGCTATATATATAGCTCAAATAGTGGTATCTGTCAGCCAGACCAGGCGTTGGCACTCTCACCTGACCCTCTCTCCTCTTATTTCCCTGCAGCCCAGCCGAGGACCCTGATTCATAGTGACATCACCATTGATCGACCACCTGATGACATCATTTCCACTACCCAGAATTCCTTTTCCTGCCACATCAGTTTTACTTCTGGTTGTCCTGACTTCACCTCTTCCTCATACCCACCATATTTATAGAGCAGGCATAGTTTGTTAGCCAGTTCATTTGTGAACTCCGCTTTGCAAAACGTGTTTTCTTTGCTCTGCTGATTTTTCAGTATACAGGGTGGCCATCCCCAAACCTTTTTCTGTCTGCTGTCTGATATTTTATCACTATATATTTTATCATTTCATATATATATATATATATATATATATATATATATATATATATATATATATATATAATATATATATATATATATACAGTATATCTATACTAATAAAAGGCAAAGCCCTCACTGACTCACTCATCACTAATTCTCCAACTTCCCGTGTAGGTAGAAGGCTGAAATTTGGCAGGCTCATTCCTTACAGCTTACTTACAAAAGTTAAGCAGGTTTCATTTCGAAATTCTACGCGTAATGGTCATAATGTTCAACAACGTCCGCCATGTTAAACTTTCGTATTTATGGCCCCATCTTCACGAAATTTGGTTGGCGGCTTCCCTGTGCTAACCGAAACCGATGTACATACTTATTTCGGAAGTTGTAAGAAAACAGTACGTTTTCTGATGCAGCTAGACGGAAACAACTTCGTGACGATGCCGCCAAATACTCGCAGAAAAATCTACAAGTTAATAGACACGCTGTCGCTAAATACTCGCAGGCAAATCCACAAGTTAATAGAGCTTCTGTTTCTAGGTACGATCCCAACAATGAAAAGCGGCTCATACGAAAACAACAGGTTTGGCTCAAAAAAGCCGACTGCGGATTTGCGTACGACCCAAACATACATTATGAATCTGACAAAACAGTACACTTTGGATCCATGGATGTTGACTGTGATTATTGTCAAGCTCATAGGTGGAAATGCGAGTCTCCTGGTTTGTGCTGTAACAGTGGTAAAGTCTCTCTCACTCCTTTTCATAAGCTTCCTGACCTTCTTGAGGGCCTGTTAAATGGCGAGCATCCTCAAAGTGAGCATTTCTTGAACAACATATGAAAGTACAACAGCGCATTTCAAATGACGTCATTTGGTGCTAACCAAATTGTTGAGGGAAATTTTATGCCTTTATTTAAAGTCCAGGGACAAGTGTATCACTTGATTAGCAGTCTTTTACCTATGCCGACTGAGGAACACAAATTTTTGCAAATTTATTTCGTCGGGGACGATGAAAAGGAAGCACAAATGCGGTTCGCTAATGTTTCTGGAGTTAACATGCCCCTGTTGCGGCAATTACAAAAAATGCTGCATGATTGTAACATTTACATCCAAGACTTCCACTCCGCAATCGACAATATTTCAGATGAAGACAAAGAATTCAAAGTTGTCATTCACAAAAAACCATTCATTCACAAAAAACCATTAAATGCAATCAAAGGCAGGTTTAATAAACCTACAGTACGTCAAGTTGGTGTTGCCATCGTTGGGCAAACGTACGAAAATTGGGATATTGTCTTGAAAAGCAGAGACAATAAACTGCAACGCATTAAGGAAACCCGCAGATCCTATGATGCACTTCAATATCCCCTCATGTTCTGCTATGGTGAAGACAGCTATTCTGTGTCTATACCTCAAGTTCATGCTGCCAGTAAGTTAGCTATGAAGAAAACCGTCTCTGCAACAAACTTCTGTTCATACCGGCTTATGATCAGAGAACATCATGATAATACTATCCTTTTCTTCCAAACTTTATTAAATCAGTTTTTAGTTAATATGTACTCAAAAATTGAATCCGAAAGACTAAATTATATCAGACTAAATCAGAAGAAACTACGAGCTGAAAATTACGTCCACTTGAAAGATGCTATTGACAAAAACAACACTAATTTAAGGGAACTTGGTCAAGCTGTGATATTACCATCGTCATTCACTGGAAGATCTCGCTATATGCATGAGCGTACACAAGACGCAATGACATACATACGTCATTATGGCCACCCTGACTTATTCATCACATTTACTTGAAATCCTAAGTGGACTGACATCACTGAAGTTCTCCTTCCAAGTCAAAAACCTCACGATCGCCACGACCTTATCAGTCGTGTATTTCATCTCAAAATTCGCAAAATGATGGACTTGCTCACGAAGAGTAACATTTTCGGCTGTACAAATTGCTACATGTACACCATAGAGTGGCAAAAGTGAGGTATTCCCCATGCACACATTCTGTTGTGGCTAAAGGATAGGATTAAGCCAGCTGTCATCGATCAAGTGATCCATGCGGAAATTCCTGATCCACAGACTGACTTTGCCCTCCACAAAATAGTAAAATCCACCATGATTCACAGCCCATGTGGACCTCATAATATCAACTCACCCTGCATGATGAACGGAATATGCAGTAAGAAGTACCCGCGTCCCTTCATCTCAGAAACTTAGACCGGAGAAGATGGTTACCCTCAGTACCACCAGAGCACCGACTAATGGAGGTCATACAATTAACATCAATGGAGTAGATATCGACAACAAATGGGTGGTCCCTTATAGTCCTGTGCTGTCCCACTTCTTCAAGGCTCACATCAATATCGAATTTTGCAATTCAGTAAAATCAATCAAATACATCTGCAAGTATGATAACAAGGGAAGTGACCAGGCAGTATTTACAATACAAAATCAAAATGATGAAGTATCTCGATACGAAGCTGGGCGTTACATTAGTAGCTCTGAAGCAGCCTGGCGCATTTTCTGTTTTCCCATTCACGAATGTTACCCTCCGGTCATTCATCTTGCTGTGCATCTTGAGAACGGACAAAGAATTTATTTCACAGAAGGCAATGTTGCCGATAAAGTACACAATCCACCACAGACGACCCTTTTAGCTTTCTTTGACCTTTGCAACCACGATGATTTTGCAAAACAACTTCATTATAATGAAATTCCATCATATTATGTGTGGGCAAACAACATGTTTCGTCGGAGGAAACAGGGGAACACTGTACCAGGACATTCTGGAGTGAAAAAAGCTAATGTGCTAGGATGGGTCTACACTGTGCACCCGAATAACTCTGAATGCTACCATCTTCGACTGCTGCTCAACAAAATCACAGGTCCCACGTCTTTCAAATCTCTCAGAACAGTTGATGGTGTCCTACATCCAACCTATAAGTCGGCCTGCAGGGCACTTCGTTTTTTACACGATGATATCAACTGGAACGAGACTCTACAGGAAGCTGCTCTGTCTCGATCACCTCAAAAGATCTGTGAACTCTTTGCTGTCATGCTGGTGTTCTGCCAAATGGAAAACCCCTTAAACCTATGGGAAAAACATAAAGACAGCATAGCAGAAGATGTTAGGAGACAGACTGAAAGAGAACATATACGAACAGAAGTCCACCAGTGGTTACATTTGATCTACAGTATAACAAGTGTCTACAGTTGCTTGAAAACTATGTGATTGCTATTGGAGGTCAATCTCTTGATCATTACAGTTTGCCGTCAACTTTCAGAGAACTTGCAGAAGTTACGTCAAATCCAGGGTACTTGAAAGAGACATCTTACAACACCTCGCAATTGGCCAATATAGTCACAAATAACGAACTGTTGCTAAATAGTATCTAAAAGACAGTTTATGAGCAAGTCATGAGGAGCATTGTCTCGGCCACCGGCATGGTGTTTTCCCTTGATGCTCCAGGAGGAACTGGTAAGACATTCCTCATAAACCTTCTCTTTGCAAAAATCCGAGCGGAAAGTAACATTGCCATAGCTGTGGTTTCTTTTGGCATTGCTGCAACTCTTCTTGAGGGTGGCAGAACTGCTCATTCAGCTTTCAAGCTGCCTCTGAACCTCAGCCATACTGAATCCCCCATGTGTAACATATCAAACCAGAGCACCATGGCTGAAGTGCTGCGACATTGTCAGCTTATTGTCTGGGATGAATGCACTATGGCACACAGAGGAAGTGTTGAGGCTTTAGACAGGACTCTCTAAGACCAACAAACTTATGGGAGGCTTGACAGTGTTGCTGGCTGGAGACTTCCAGCAAACCCTACCAGTCGTGCCTAGAAGAACATGCGCTGACGAAGTTAAAGCATGTCTGAAGTCTTCATACCTCTGGCCACAAATCAATGTTGTTACCTTAAGAATAAACATGAGGGTTCATTTGAAAGACGACAAAAAAGCTGGGGAGTTCTCTGCTCTTCTGATGAGTATAGGTGATGACACCTTCATTCAAGAAAATTGTAAAATAAATATTCCTACAAATCTCTGTCTCCTCGTGAATACCTTACAAAGCCTTCTTCAAAATGTTTACCCCAATCTACAAAATCTCCAAGAAAACGACGTGTCATGGTTGAGGGAGAGAGGTATCCTGACACCAAGAAATGACACGACTACGACTATAAACCACATTTTACTTCAAGAACTACCTTCACAACCGAAAAAATATCAGTCTGTGGATTCAGTTGTAGAAGTGGAAGACGCGGTGCACTATCCGGTAGAGTTTCTCCACACTCTGAATCCTTCAGGCACTCCTGAGCATAATCTAATTTTGAAGGTTGAGGCACCAATAATGTTACTGAGAAACTTACAGCCACCGAAACTTTGTAACGGCACGAGACTTCAGGTCACATGTCTGCAAAAGAACCTAATTGAGGCAACTATTTTTATTGGCAGTGGCTCAGGGGAGATTGTTTTTATTCCTCGCATCCCTGTTATACCCTCTGATCTCCCATTTCAATTCAAATGCCTCCAATTTCCAGTAAGGCTCTGCTTCGCAATGACAATTAATAAGTCTCAGGGACAGACCCTACAAAAGGTTGGCATTGATTTGAGGCAAGATTGCTTTTCACATGGCCAACTGTACGTTGCATGCTCAAGAGTGAGCTCAGCGCACAGCTTGGTCATATTATAACTGGAGGGCCGAACTGACAACGTGGTATACAAAGAGATCCTTAACAAATAATTATTTGTATATTTTCCCTCAGTTTAAACAGGTTTACTTTTCTTCTTAATAAAAAATTTAAGTCAGTACTTTGCTGCTGCAAAGCACGGGTATTTTGCATATCATTAAAATACATATCATTTTATATATATATATATATATATATATATATATATATATATATATATATATATATATATATATATATACCCCGGGCCACGAGAGGGCAGCCGCCGTGGTTAGTAGGTGGGGCCACGGGAACCAAGCTCGGAAGCTCAACTCTATTGGGGCCTGTGGCCCCCGCCAGGGGGCGCCCGGAGGATCCTAGGATCCTGGAAACCAGCACTTCCACCACACTAGGAAGTGCTGGCGGAAGTTCATCGGGGCACCTGGATCACAGATGGAAGAAAGCAACACTCGGGAGTGAGGAGGAAAGGCGGCCCAAGGAGGACCATTGAAAGGCCAGAACTGAAGGGTGTTTGGTGTTGGAGCACAGTGTGTGTGCAGGACTTGGATTTTGGGACCTTGTATAAATAAACGTGTGTGTTTTTTAGAACTGCTGGTGTCCATCTGTTTGTGTTCGGGCTGACTGCTCACTATATACTGTATATATATATATATATATACTGTATATATATATATATATATATATATATATATATATATATATATATATATATATATATATTATATACTACAGTAGATTGTAAAAGATTATTATATATTAAATTAAAATTCCATAATAACACCATTAGTTCTTGTGGTTTATTTCCATACATTTTTTTTGTATTTTGGGGTCAATTTTTTTCCTTTTTGCTTTGATTTTTGCTACTTATGTAATGTTTTGAAGCTTGTATTGTAGACATCCCTGTCATAACCTTTGCTTGTCTCCTGGTTATGTCTTTCCTCCTCATACTTTTTCTCATCTTGTGCTATATTAGCACAACACAAAGGCACATTACAAAAAAAAACATAAACTGCATAATTATGCATTGTAGCAATACTGTAGCACTGTAGTTAGCATTTAATTCTGTATATGAATATTTTAATGCAAAACCTTTAACTCTGTGGTACATGTAAAGGATAATGGTGTTATTTTTTTAAATTACAAAGTTTAAGCTCCTGTATAACCTTTTATCGTTCACTAACAGCAAAGAATGGCATGTCTGCCAGAAAGAAGGATGTTCACTTGGTTTTAAAAGAGCTGGATCCAAGAACTGTGTCAATCAGGAAAGCAAGATGCCTACAATGACACAACTACTTCTCAAAGGGGACAAATTTTTTTTGGCATCTTGACTTGTACAACATGCTAAAACCTGGCTTAATGACTACACAACAAGTAGTGATACAAAGTTAAATGGAGAGTATTGCATTGAAGCAGGCAAGCATCTGGGAGGCTGTGTCAGCATTGTAAAGTGAGACCTTGATACTGAAAATGGTCATGACAAAAATTTCAGCGTTTCCATTGTGTTACTCACTCAACCAAAACCCTTGATATTTACCTGGAAGGATCCAATAACACAAATCAAAGTATAGAATAATGGAGAGGATTTCTTCACAAGATGTGTATAGAATTCTGGATTTCCTTGTTTTATGACCTGAAAGATAACAGATTCTACTATGGAGAATTTTGGACAAAAGCTTGCATCAGTTTTGTTACATAGGATTTATTCAAGTGAGTAGATTTCATGTGTCTTTGCTCAAGTGTATGAGGCAGATTGGAAGGGGCATGAGAGAAAAAACTGTGGTATTCTTGCTGAAATGAACAAAGGCCGTTAATTTCCAAAATTAGTATTATTATTAATAAGAATAAACTTTTGAATTCACCTAGCAGTCAGTTGTGATACATGTTACTTAGAAATAATGAAATTTGTTTCATCAATTCAAAATATGTAGTAGAATGTTGCTTCAGATATCAAAATGTACATATACTGGAAATGATACTACAAAGCATCTGTAAAAAGGTAAACTAGCTCTGTACAAACAAACCTTAGGTAGTCTAATAATAGAGATCAGTGCTTAATGGTCAAACAAAAGTGTTTTGGTACACAGCATCTTGTTTGCATATATTTTCAGATAAAATGTTAGAATACGTTCTTCAATTAAAAAAATATCAAAAACTGTGCTTCTTCTCAGCATAAAACCTGTTCAGCACTTATTTATTGAAAATCAGATGGTCAAATAAAATAAATAAGAACAGTCATACTTTTATATATAAATGCTTACACATTTACAGCCATTCTTCCTGTATAGTTTAATGAAATATTGTAACATTTACAGAGTCCAGTGAAATTCTTTCTTGAATGTGCTAATCAACATGTAACACAATGCCACTCACTAGCACTGTGATTAGTGATTATATCGATGATCCTGTCTTATTTACATGAACAATCCCAGAACACATTTGTCATAACCTAGCATCAACAATTAATTATGCTTGTTGTGCACTGTTGTTTGCAACAGTGGCAACTATTACTGTACTTATTACTTTCAATGGACACAAATTAGAACTAAATACATTTAAACTGAAAAGTTTTTTAAATGAAAATATGGTTAATAAAAAGTGGAAAGTGGGTTGTATGGTAAAATGTATGACTACAGTAAATTGATCCATCCACTCTCTATACCTGCGTATATTAGTCAGCGCAGGAAGGTATCAGCACTCCCTGTGGAATGGAAGAATGATACAAATATTGATTTACACATTGAAAAAGCTGTTGAAATGGAATTGCACCCCGATAAAAAAATGGTTGGTGTTAAAAAACACAGCAATCAGGGTGGAGTACAACAAAGAGAAAAAAATAAGCATCATGAAACATATTACTTGATATATAAACATTCATAAACTGCAAGTAACACTGATGTTGATCATAGGAATCTAATGATGCACCACTCTAGTTCAAACTCGACATCTGACCCCTCACTTCAGAGTCAGCGATGCCCATGTTCGGCATCATCTGCACAGCTTTCATGGCCTTATGTCTTGCTTTATTTGTTTCCTCATCATTGTTTAATAAACATTGCAATGCCTTTTCAGAAGGATTTATACTGAAGCACTAATAGTTTTTGAAATTGTTTATGAATTTCTTCCTCACGTGTAGTTAAGCAGTATGAGTGAATGTTAAGTGTGACATTTTCTCATTTATTATAGACTAGCTGAAGGAGGGTAGTACAATCCAATATACCACTGGTAACAGGGTCAATGGGTGAGTTTTTCAAAGTAAAATAGAATATTTAGATCCAATTGATTGGGTGCTATTGCTGCTTCAGCAAGGTGTACATTAATTTATGACATTAAAACTGCAGAGGTACAAATGGTTACATCATTTCAGGCCCAACAAATTTTGTCAGGCCCAATGCAGGTACATGTGTTAAATTCACTGACAACCAGGGCAACCTCTCATATGTAGTCAATGGGGCTGTGATATTTAGTGGACAAAGTAAAGGGTTAAATCACATTGAAAGGGACAATACTGAAGGCAATTTAACAGTTTGTCTCATGTCACAACAGTGAAAATTAAACTGGCCCAACATGATGTAACCCATTTGTACCTGTGCAGAGACAAAGTGTGTAATGTTAGTTTTTCATAACTAACAGTTTTAATGATGCGAATTAATTTATATCTTGTAAAATATTGTGTCTTCTTGTTAACATACAATAAATAACTAGTTTGAATAAGCCCTGTGAATAAATGAAATAAGTAGCTAGCTTCAGCATCATCTTGACGCCTGGGTACCAGAGTTGAGTTGCATTGCTTGTAATGGTAATGGGGCTCTTACATGAACTGTAATAAAAGGAAAAATACCATCAGTCTCTGCTTCTGAACAGAATCTTACTTATAACAACACGGGTATTTATAGTGCAAATATTTAGGAAATATCAGGGAATGCCAGAAGCATGAAAAACAGTGCTGAAATAAGTAAAACTACAACACCCATTTGCATGGGAAATAGCAATTGTGGCATTAAGGTAAGGTATTAAGGCAATGCTTATGTAAGTGGGTTAACATATAACAGCTGCTATGTTTTAACAGGATGAGCTGGATGATACGGCACAGGTTTGGAATGCACACAGCATCAGACCATGCAAAAATGAATACCTAGTGGTTGGCTTCCTAGTCGCACTAGAATGAGTGCACGTTTTGTCTGACCATACCATCTGGCCCAGATGTGTATGAACTATGCAATATTATTATGGCCAAGTCTCACCCGAATCTTCCCAGAGAAGTTGTTAATCGATGTCAGAGTTAATCAGAAAGCAGTCAAAATTATTTTATTTTGACAATTAAATATCTATTTGGAAATACGTAGTTTGAATTCTTCAGTTGAATATTAGTTTAGAACCTGTTTAAGGTATAAGTGCTACACTTGTGTACCTGGAGAGGAAGTTAAAATTTAGGTATGTCATAAGAAGTAAACTGAAATTGCCATTAGCATCAAAAATTGTAGCTGGTTCTTAATAAATAATAACATTAATATTAGCTATCTATTGAACTGTTGTAACTGTTGTAAAAGCAGAAAATGTTTTCAATATACCTGAATACTATTCAAGCAGTCTCTATCTCTAATGACAGCATCTTTAAAATAATATCCCAGGAAGTAGTATCTCACTTACCCAAATGTCCCCCAAAAAGGCATGTACAATAGTATCTTCTGTTGAGATACCAAATAAAGTTTGGTCCCTTTGAGAAGAAGTTGCATCGTTGTATGTGTCTTAATTTCTTGATTGACACACCTCTTGGATCCAACTCTTTTAGAAACCAAGTGGACATCCTCCTTTCTGGCACATACACTGTTCTATCTGCATTTGGCAAACATCCACTTGAGTACTCCTCAAAAAAAGGCATGTACCATAGTAACTTATGTTTCAGTAGCAGTCATTGATACAAGTGATTAACATCTTACATTAAATTTGAGTTGTTCTAATATATTTTAGTTATATGAATGCATATTTCTCCTTCCTGGGATAAACAGAACTTCAACAACTTCAATCACCCATTACATTTCTTATAAAACCGCTATTAAGCAGTGTAGGATGAAAATGAGGAAAATCTTGTCATATACCAAAGGTGGAAGCAGAACTGAGTTGGTATTTTTGGTGAAATATTCTCAAAATAAGGCATCCCAGTAAATTCTTCACAAAGCACCAACATATTTTTTTCAATCATGTTCTCTTCAATAAATAAGAAATGTATAAGAAAATACCGTGGTGATGGTCTTTTTCTTGTAAAGCTAACAGAACACTGATCAGCCACTTGATGCCAAAAACAGCAAAAGTAAAATGAAAAAAGGCAAAAAATAAACCAAAAATAAAAGGTCAAATTAGAGTAACACAAGGACAGTTTTGAGTATTGCACAGTTCACAGAATGTGCATTTTTAAGTAGTCACTGGACAGAATATTATCAAATTCTGAACGAATCCCTGGGTAAGAATGGTATGTACATGGCAGTTCAAGGGTAGCTCCACAGGTATGAGCAAATGGCATTCTGCTGAAGCCAGATGCAGCATTAAAGCTTCCGTCAATGTATATAACTGAGCTTTCATGTTTTCTTTATGAGAAAGGAAATGGGTGCCCATTCTAGTAGAAAGGTCAAGCAAGTCCTCTTCATCACTTTCCTCCAATCTGTTCTGGAGAGACTTTTTAATAGCTAATCACACCCCAGAAGAAAGGTAATTAAGAAAAGATAACATCAAAACATCTTTATCAAATCAATTTATTCCATTTGTACCTGCTAAAATGAAAGCCTTTGAGAGTCTCTCTGGCAAAATGAAAATATTCCTGTAGTCCTTTAATGCAGATCCTTTTAACTGCTTGCCATTTTGTTTCAGAGAAATCTGGTCTCAGTTTTGGCAGTGAAAGGAAATATAATATCTTGACCTTGATCCTGATTCCGGTTCGATTTCAATAAAAGGTTCTCCAAACTTATATAAGAAATTTAAACACCAAAACAAGCAGGTTACTCTTGTATTACAAAATAGGTTATGCTGACAATCCTTTATTGGACAAAGGCCTTACAGAGTATGAATATACAAAGAATATTCAACATATACCTGATAGCATGTTAATCTGTTACACAAAGGTCCATACATAGGACATTAGATCATCCTATATTAGGTTACAAAGAGATACTTGATACTTCATTCTAAGTCTGGAGCGACCTTGAAGCCCTGCACATTTAAATAAAGTCATCCTGCTTACAACAGTTAGAAAAAAAGCAATACAAATAAAAAGCTTAACATATAAAAATTGTTACATAAAGATTTTTTTGCTATATTGCCTGCTCTTCTTCCCCCTCATACTCTTTCAGAAACGATTCCCAGAAAGTTACTTAAAGTTCCCTCAACATCCAGCATTCTCTATGGCCTTCTCATCTATAAATTTCATTTTCAGAGTACAATACATTACTCTGAAATTCATGAAAACAGTCACAAGATCCTCCATAACCGTTACCTTACAAATAAATGCCTTTTGTATGTCTAGTGGAGTGGTTGATGTGGAAAAGTTTACAAAATGTGGCAGCTTCTGGTGTAGAATGCTGTTATGGTGTATAAAATCTGTACATTTTGGTTTAATTTTCCATTATATTTTGGTCAAGATAAAACAACAGATGAACTACAATTAAGACAAATCAAAGCAGGTTTTCTTACAGCTCACTTTTAAAACAGCTGTTTCCAAAATTGAAAGGAAGACATTCTGATGGCTCAATTATTTTACAGCCTGGGAAAGGATGCTGAGCTGATACCTCAGGCTATTGATTACTTTATGGATGGACATCTGGGACAGCAATTGGGTTTATGGCCTGGGAAAGGGAAACTGAGACAATATCAAAGAACTTTAAGAGTTTGAGCAAAATTCATCAATCACATTGACAGCCAGCCAATCAGGTGCATGTGTTGTGAAACCAAGGCATGACATTTCATAATAAATATGCCTTGGTTTGGAAGAGGAGCAGAAGAAGGAGAAGAAGCAAAGAGAAGAAGGAGAAGAAGAGGAACAGACGAAGACAGCACTGGTCGTCAGAAAGGCATCATGAACTTTGATTGCTAAATCAAACGCCTCCCTGGGACATTCATCCTTGTCATCTGCAACTTTTTCGTAAGCTATTTCTAAAGACTATATATATTCAGACTTTCCTATCAGTACCTATTGTCTATTATTCTTTGTTCCAGTGGTATTATTATTATTCTTGTAATAAATACCATTCTGCTTTATAACTTTCTATGCTTTGTCTTAATGTCTAGAGTAATTGAATTAATAAGTCAGATTTCTTTGAGCACCTGGTGCAGCCAGATTTTTTGCCATTATTTCTGTGCTGCGAGGTTTATAAGGCTGAGAGTGAGGGCGCCACTCAATAGAAGGGACAGTACGATAAAAAGAAGGTATTCTTGGCTGATAAATGGCCTATAGTCAAGAGTGCTGAGTCTTTGTATGTTTAAATGTATTCTTGTAGACCAAAAGTAATATTTGGGTCTGAGATATCACTAAAACATCCTCACAGGTGGCGCAGTGGTAGTGCTGCTGCTTTGCAGTAAGAAGATTGTGGGTTTGCTTCCCCGTTCCTCCCTGTGTAGATAGCGCTTTGAGTACTGAGAAAGCGCTATATAAATGTAATGAATTATTATTATTAAAACATCGTTGTTCGTGCCGATAATAAGTAAGTCTCTTGAAGTGCTGAGTGACAGGCTGATGTGTGGTTTAAAGTGCTAAGGGTTAATCAGTGTGTGTGTGTCATTCATGGGGCACTGTTGTGTTTAGGGTCTGTGTGTGTGTGTTTATCTATGTGTGTGTGTGTTCATTTTAAAGTGCAACAGTAGACCAACCCGATAACGAACCTGACGAGAACATTTACCCTTGAGAAAACAGGTAAAGGGTAAGTAGAGGGAAATACTACAATAATACAAATGCATTTCTCATTCCATGAATAGGCATATTCATCAAAAACAGAGCAAGAGAGTACATTCTTCAAGGTTAACAATATAAACAGCTTTACAATTAACAAGGCACTTTCAACATCTATTTTAGCTGTGCTGTATACAGGGGTGGAAGTAACGAATTACAACTACTCACGTTACTGTAATTAAGTACTTTTATCGGGTACTTGTACTTTTATGAGTATATTTTAAAATCTGTAATTTTACTTGTATTTAAGTACGAATTAAAGTAAAGAATCTACTTCGCTACAATTAAAATGACAATTCGTTCCTGAGTACGCCAAAAATTTGAATTAATATTCAAACTTTTGACAGGCATTTCGGTAGCCAATAAAAGTATCCGATGGCAAACGGACCAATGACCCCTGATATTTGGACTTGAAAAAAGCACCCGCCCCCGCTACAGCAGGTTTTGATCATAATCGCACAGTGAAGGAGCTCGGAGTAATTTAAGGATTGAAGGTTTGGAGAAACAAACTTCATGGAGGACAGCAACATTTAAAGCAGTGAAAAAGATCAAGAAATACTGGAGGATGAGTGCCCCTGGCCGCACCTGGAGGAGCTGTTCACGTACAGAGGGAGGAAAGGAGACAGCGTGCTAATGCAGTGCAAACTTTGTTTGCCATCAGCGATGATTTCGGCATATAAGACTTCAGCCTCTAATCTCAAAAAACACATTATGGTAAGAAAACTTACAGTGATTTTTTTGTTATACTATTTTCATTTTTTAATATGTCTAAGGTAACTAGCTTGTCTACTTGAAGCCAACAAATGTCATCCGTTAGCCTGCGATTCAAGTATAACTGAGCTAGCTAACCTATGTACGCGCTCGCACGCACGCATATTTTATATTAAAAAATACTATCACAAAATATTAGGGGAACCACTGTAATATTTATATGTCATTGAAATGTATTATTATCAGGCATGGTTTAGACATCTATGTCATCAGGAAGGCACCAGAAAAAGGGACCTCAAAGTTTACTATTATTGAAGTTAATTTAGAGCACGGATGCCGTGAATGTCAGAGCTGTAATAAATAAAGTTCCCCTGCATACTTTAAGAGAGTCTCGCCATCATTTCATTTTTCACAATTTGTGAAAACAAGACACCACTCTCATTATCTTAAGGTTATCTCAGTATTTTCAGTCACTTAACCCTCAAAGATCCGTTGCGGCGACAACACAGTCAGCCACATATAGAAGCTGTAGCAGGCTCAGTTTTAAAGCTAAAGAAAAGATACTTGTATCGCCTAAAACCATAAGAATAAAGGTGCCAGCTATGCACCCATGATATTTAGAGCTAATTTTTAGTGATGCCCTTATAATCTCGGGAATTAAGGTATCAGAATGAAATTGCTTGTGGTGCTACCCAAGTATCAGCTTTAAAGACATGCCCACATAATACTAATCCCACGCAATTTGGGGCAAAGAAAAAAAAAATTTTTTTTGCATGCAGCATTTATGTAAAATTTGCCTCATTTTTAATATTCCTGCACACTGGGGCCAAATACACAGTATTTAACTGTACTGGAATTGCATAAATGGGTTTGACTGGAGAAATTTAACCCCCACCCCTAAAATATAAAAATGGATGTATGGTTGGTTTCTAATGATTAAACAAATTTACCACACTTCATTCTAAACAATGAAAGTTTAGCTTAAATAATTACTCTAGGTGAATGATTTTTTTTTAATGTTTTTTCTTTAGTGTTGAAAGTAGTGATATGAGGAAGTGATGTTTAGAGTCTGACTGATATATAGTTTGGCTGATATAATTTATATTTTCCTTTGTATAATTCCTCTGTGATCTTTCCAGAGGAAACATCCATCAAAGATTGATCAGTACCATGACATCATTGCGACATCAGCTAGTCGTCAACGGAAGACCACAGCCACACCAAACAAGCTCTCAGCAAGTAAGCAAGCCAAGTTACCAGATGTGATGTTGGCACCTGTAAGCAAACGTGTCCCTCAAGCAGCTGTTGACAAGCTTATCATCAATTTCATATGTGAAGGTCTACAGCCATTTGCAGTAGTTGAACAGCCAGCTTTCAAAGAATTAATTACCACATTGCAACCTCATGCCAAAGTCATCTCCAGGTCCACCGTTCGTACCAGAATCTGTGACGCTGCTGAGGACATGAAGACAACTATAATTGCAGAATTGGGTAAAGCCAAATTTGTTGCAACCACCACTGATTGTTGGTCAGCTCATCAGAAAAGTTACCTTGGCGTCACTTGCTATTGGATAGAGGAAGAGTCCTTGGAAAGAAGATCTGCAGCACTAGCGTGCAAAAGATTGAGAGGGTCTCACACATTTGACATGATTGCTAGTGCTCTTGATGATGTCCATTGCCAATACAAGATTAGAGACAAAGTTGTAAGGACGACAACTGATAGTGGATCCAACTTTATCAAAGCTTTCCATGTGTTTGGGGCACAGAATGATGCAGAGGTAGATGAGGATGAAGCAGACTTGAATGCTCTTGATGTGAGTGACCATATTGAATATCATGATACGAGTGTAATCCTTGATGAAGACTCTGGTATGGAATATCAACTACCCCCACATCAACGATGTGCATGTCACCTGTTAAATCTTGTGGCAACAGCAGATACAGCTCTTGCAGAGTGCATGAATGACACCTGCAAAAGGTTTTTCTGTGCAACCTTTGCAAAATGCCAGGGCATTTGGAACAAAACTGGGCGATCTCATTTGGCTAGTGAAGTAGTAGAGGACAAGTGTGGGCTACAGATCATTCGTCCCAGTGCAACACGGTGGAATTCAACCTATCTTGCCATTGAAAGAATAATACGCATCATTGACGAGAAGGGGGAAGATGCCATGAGAAGTGTATGTGACGAATTCAAGGTGAAAACGTGAGTAATATTAAGTACCATTTATGCAGTCTCATCCTATTAAAGTCATAATTGGCTTAGTTGTTTATGTTATACACGTTTTATCTTCCAGGTTGAGTCCTGCAGAAGTTGCATTCCTCCGGGAGTATTGCATCACCATGAAGCCGCTGGTAAAAGCTTCAAACATTCTCCAGTCAGAGTCCAGCACCTACATGGGATGGCTGCTGCCAGTAATCCACCAACTTCTATCAAAACTGAACAGGCTGGAGACATCAAGCAAGATCTGCATGCCACTCATCAAAGCCCTGCAAAATGGCCTGCAGAAGCGTTTTGGACAGATGATGGCGGATCCAGACTTGGCTGCTGCTGCAGTCCTTTTACCCAAGTTCAAGACCTCCTGGACTGACAGAGCAGATGTTATAGAGGCTGGTAAGTTCAAATTTATATATTTGCATGTTGCTATGACTGCATACTGGTATAAGTGTATATATGTTATATCTCAGTCATGATAGTTCCTCAAAATATTAAAGTATCATTTGTTGTGGGTATTTAAAAATAGTCACATAAATTAAAGTAATTGTGTTCCAATTACAGCCTTGACATACCTGAAACAACATCTTGAAACCACGGAGCATGAGAGTGAGCATCAGCAGAGAGAGTCATCTGATGATGATGATTTCTTCTCCAGACCACTCTCCAGAATGATGCACAGTCCCATTGAGCTTGATGGTTACCTTGCATGTGCCTCGGACAGCATGGAGCTGCTTCACTCCTTCCCAGCCATCAAGAAGCTGTCTCTTAAGCTAAACACAGCTTTGCCTGCATCAGCTGCATGCGAACAGCTTTTTAGCTGTGCTGGTCTACTATTCACATCCAAACGAAGCCGGATAGACTCTATGAATTTTGAAAATCAGCTTTTGCTGAAACTTAACAAAAGGTTCAGAAAGTGAACTGTCCAAGACATGTTTCTTATGTCCAAGGCTTTAAGGCCCTTGCCCAGCTGTTTGTTTGCAGTACTCTGGTAAAAGTTTATACTAAAGGCAAAACTCCTGTTTAATCTTTGTTTGTTTAGAAAACAAATTTCTTAAATTTGATCCATTCATATACTTCATCAGTAATGTAGAAATATTTGTAGTAGCTGTTTTCCACATGGTTCTCCGATTTGATTCAATGGTTTTTGATAATTCATTAAATATCAACATCCAAAAAGTAACTAGTAGTCTGAGTAGTTTTTGAGATGAGTAATTTGTACTTTTACTTAAGTACTTTTTTAACACTAGTACTTTTACTTATTTCAGCAATGTAACAGTATCTGTACTTAAGTACAAATTTTCAGTACTCTTTCCACCACTGGCTGTATATGACTGCAATGATTGTAACACTCATTACCTGTAAGAGACTTTGCTGTCCCCATTTCAAAAAGGTGGATGAACATTTTTGGTGCCACCAGGGTGCTCTCTGACTGCACAATCAGAACAGCAGGCAACACTGACATTCCAATCAGATCTGAAAACAAGGCAAATATGCTTCTCTTGACACTGAACCTTCAAATCCAAATCAAAATGTTGGAAGTGCCATTGCAGTTAATGTATTTGCTTTGTTATGTTAAGCATTAACCTATATGACAACGGACCCTGTGATCATCAGAGGTGACTGTGTGCAGAGGGTGCAAACCTATAAATACCTGGGAGTGCAGCTGGATGATAAATTGGACTGGACTGCCAATACTGATGCTCTGTGTAAGAAAGGACAGAGCCAACTATACTTCCTTAGAAGGCTGGCGTCCTTCAACATCTGCAATAAGATGCTGCAGATGTTCTATCAGACGGTTGTGGCGAGCGCCATCTTCTACGCAGTTGTGTGCTGGGGAAGCAGCATAAAGAAGAGGGACGCCTCACACCTGGACAAACTGGTGAGGAAGGCAGGCTCTATTGTAGGCATGGAGCTGGACAGTTTGACATCTGTGGCGGAGCGACGGGCGCTGAGCAGGCTCCTGTCAATAATGGAGAATCCACTGCATCCACTAAACAGTATCATCTCCAGACAGAGGAGCAGCTTCAGCGACAGACTGCTGTCAATGTCCTGCTCCACTGACAGACTGAGGAGATCGTTCCTTCCCCACACTATGCGACTCTTCAATTCCACCTGGGGGGATAAACGTTAAAATTATACAAAGTTATTGTCTGTCTGTATACCTGCATTGTTATCACATTGTTATCACTCTTTAATTTAATATTGTTCTTTATCAGTATGCTGCTGCTGGAGTATGTGAATTTCCCCTTGGGATTAATAAAGTATCTATCTATCTATCTATCTATCTATCTATCTATCTATCTATCTATCTATCTATCTATCTATCTATTGACTACTAATTGTCTACTAATATTAATTAATTTGGTGTGCTTCATATGAAATATGTGTTTTCAATCATTACTGCATCTATTGTTTTAAACATAGTTGTTTTTTTACCCCTGACTTAAAAAAATAGTGAAGGTGAACATATCTCTTAGATGCAAATAAAAAAAGCATTTCCATTGATGTAAAGCTTCATATGTTAAGGTGATTAAAAGCAGATAAAACTCAAGTTGGTGCATGTGCTTCTTTAAACTTAACATCTAATATGTTAAGATATGCCAGGCTAATACCATGAAACATTTTTTTTTAATTCTGAAAGCCAACTCTTTTTAATTGTTTACTGTAGTGGGATCCTATGCCACTGCCACATGATCAAAGTGCTTTGCAGTCATGTTTGATGCTGGAAAGAATGTGGATTCTACATCTATCGATGAGACCTGCTGCATCTAAGATGGTGCAACATAACAATAATCAATTACTTTATCACATTTATGTTTTGTAGAGTTCACAGTGGAACTAAACCTAGAGGTTTATTTTCTTCTGCATCATGTCAGCTGGAGTTTTCATTTCCCTCTCTTCCATGGTTATCTGACCATAGTGTCAGACTATGTGTTTTATAGGTTTACAGGTCATTATCATTATGGCCATTAAAAAACGAAACTGAATTTACTATTTACAAATGTAGTTTTTTATTATTTGTGTGTTTGTATTTTGTGCGTATGTATTTATTTCTTTGTATTTGCTATCTTTTTTAAAATTGTAATTCTCTCTTTAACTTTCTGTAACACACTTTGAGCTACACTTTGTGCTATATAAATAAATGTTGTTTTTGTTATAATGTTAAGGTTAAGGTGATTAAAAGCAGATAAAACTCAAGTTGGTGCATGTGCTTCTTTAAACTTAACATCTAATATGCAAACAACTACCAAAAAATACATACAAAAAAAAGAAATAAAAAAAAGAAATCAAAGTCATTTATGGGGAAAAGCACTAATCTGGTTTATAAAGCCTAAATAAGCAATAAATATATATAAGTAAATAACATGATTTGTGTAAGTAAACATTTATATTAGTGTTGATCTCTATTTATGTAGTATTAAATTGGCCCCTTTTACCACAGTTTCTTGTAGCACTTCCCAGTTCTAGGAATGTATCTTGAGTGTTAATCAGGGTCTTGCTGTACTTAATAATTGTAATCTCACAAACCTTGTCTTTAGCATCAATGTCAGGTAAAAGTCTGTGCTACAGCAGATGTATATTCAAAGGCCTAGCCTGCCAGACCCACATTCAACCAACTGTGCTTAAGAGCCTTTAGTGTCATTGTCTGCACCAACCTTTGGAAGTGAAATTCCATTACATTATTCCATTGTACTGTCAGGTGAGGATGGATGTTTGGTGGGAGAGTCATGTACATTGGTACAAATGTAATATCTGAGCAATTTCAATTTGCTATGTTCAACTGTGTCATCCATGGGAGCTTGGTTTCTTTTAAAATCACAGATATGAAAAGTGAAATCTTTTGCTGGCCCTCTCATTTAGAGCCCATCTGGGAAGAAAAGTTCCCTTCCCATTTATATTATTTGTACAACTGTTGCTGTTTTATCAACAGTCACATATCTTGTTCCTCTTCTATTTTTGGCACTTGCTTGCTGGTATTCTTTTCTGCAAAAATGAAGCCATCCAATATCAATCATTCTCTAGGTGATTTCTGCATTATTTCTCTGTCTTGACATTCTAACCACTTTTTGATTTTACACACAGGGTTTCTATTTTTTTGCAGTCTCATTTTTCTTGTACTGATTTTCTCTCTTAACCTTTGTACAAGGGTTTCTTTATTAGAAAGATAAGACAGCCACTCGATCACCATATGATTTGATATACTTTGCAATCTGCTGATCATTCATGACAGATAGCACAGACTTGTCAATCTGCAAAGATATAAATAAACACTTTATTATTTAATTTTATAAAAAGTATTTTAAAAAGTAGCCAAATAGTCAAATGCCTGACGTTTGACCTATTATATGCCAGAGATGGTAACACAACAAAGTGTGCAAAAGTGAAATCTGAACACTTTCCAAAGTCACTGTATGTTTTGGTAAAAGTCTTGCAGAACATTTAGAATGTTGCATTAGAAAAAGGACCAAATTCAGAGATAAGGCACATCTGCAGAATTATTTATGTACTCTCTGCACAGTATTTGTATAGATTAGAAGAAAACAAGGGCTGTATTATTGAGATACATCAATGCTGCTCAAAAGAAGGTGCATTTTAGGAAAATGTACTTTATGGCTTTATTACTCCTAGCCAACATACTATGGATTGCAGATTGCTTCATTCTAGAGTCTGAAATATTGATTTCCAAAGGATTATCACAGCTGTTTGTCAACAAGCCTTCAAGTGCCATTTTCAATATTTCTCCTTTATACCCTTTCAGTTTGAATACATTCTCCTGTGCCCAGGATGATATGATTGACAAACCAGGTGCTGTTCTTGGCCCCCTTAGGCAATGTTCATTATACACTATACACTTCTCTACCTTATCTAAAGAAAAAATATTTTTGTTACTTGGAAGAATAATATATACAGCACTTGTTTAAAATATCCTAAACTATCATCTTAGAGTAAATAGTGGGTAATATAAAAAGAAAAAGGTTGTTTTTCAGGTTACTACAGGTTATTTTAAATATTGTCACTAGAAAAGGAAAAAGCATACTTTTATTCAAATTAATTTTGAGTCCAGATATCTTTTGAAATTCTGCTAGTGCTGTTAGGACTACTGGCACAGATTTGTGTATCTGATATATACAATACCACATCATCTGCATATAGTGATATTTTCTGTTCAGATCCTTCTCTGATAAATCCCCTTTGTCTCAGATGCATTTCGAAAATGAACAGCCAATGGCTGAATGGCAATTGCAAAGAGCAGTGGTGATAGGGGGCATCCTTGTCTAGATAGATAGATAGATAGATAGATAGATAGATAGATAGATAGATAGATAGATAGATAGATAGATAGATAGATAGATAGATAGATACTTTATTAATCTAGTACCACATTCTAATATTGTTATTAATACAAAGTGAAACTTCTGGACTGATATACAGTAGTTTGGTCCATGCACATATGTTTGGGCCGACCCAAAATTGGAGCAATGTAGGGAATAGGTAGTCCCATTTAATCATATCAAATGTTTTTTTCTGCACCCAAAGATAATAAGATCTCTGGGGTGTTAGACTTTATGGATGAATATATTACATTAAACAGGTGTTGAAAATTGGAAGCTAAGTGTCTTCCTTTAATAAAGCCGGTTTGGTCTTGCAATATTACCGAAGGAAGCATTTTGTCAGTCCTTCAAGCTAGAACTTTGGAGAATATCTTAATACAGTTATTCAGAAGTGAGATTGGTCTGTATGATGCACACTTGTAATAAGTCCTTATTTTTCTTAGGAAAGACAGTAATTAATGCTTGGTGAAAAGTTTGAGGAAGAATTTTATTGACTCTGTCTTCTATACATGTTGCTAATAATAGGGGAGCTGACTTAATTGAATTTATTTTATAAAATTCAACAGGTAGCCATCAAGGCCAGCAGCTTTCCCACTCTGAAGTGAGTTTATAGTGTCTAGTAATTCTAAGAGTGGCAGAGGTTTATCCAGTTCCTATGGACTGAGAGTATCTAGCTGAATCATTTGTAATGCATAAAAAACACATTAGATTGTGTCTTGTCTTCTTTAAACTGAATAGCCTATAAGGACTTACAGTACTCTCTAAATGTGTGCATTATATTTTTGTGGTTAATAATTTTATTTCCATCTGTGTTGGTAATTACTGATATTGCAATGCGAACTTGCTGCTTGTGGATTTGTTGAGATAAGATCTTATTAGACTTCTCTCCATGTTCACAGTAATGATGCTACGATTTCAAAATGAGTTGTTCTGTTTCTTTTGTTGTCAAGAGGTTGAATTCTGATTGCAAACCTGTCTTTTCCTATAAAGTGCTTCATTTGGATGTTCTTGATCTATTCTGGTAATTTCACTTACTAACTTGGATGCATTCTTGGTTTTCAATTTATTTTTTTGGGAGAGATATGAAATAATCTCTTCACTTAAAAATGCCTTCAGAGTTTCCCAGAGACTCTTTGAGAATGCATTTGTCTCTAAAAAATAATCAGTTTGTTTGGATATAAATTCTGTACAGTTCTTGTCAGCTAATAACAGGGGGTTAAGATGCCAGCTGTGAGATTAGTATGTGGGGCATAGTGATTTGAGCTCCATGATCAGAGGGGCATGGTTGGAGATAACAATAGCGTTGTACTTGCAGATTTGATTGTGGGCAAAAAACTGTTCTGTTTAAAGATGTAATCAGTTCTTGAGTAACAGTGATGTACTGATGAGAAAAAGGAATATGCTCTTATGTTTGGATTTAGAAATCTCTGTGGTTCTGATAAGTTATGATCGATTACAAACTGTGTAATTGTTTTTACAGTGTTAAATGTTATCTCTTTGCAACCGAAACTAATCTTTGCTTATTAATTCCTGAAGCCTACAAAAAAAGTCGTAATCCCAGGCCACCTTAAATTCGCACCTCTCCATCAGCGTCTTTTGTTTTGCAAATGTGTCAATCAGCACAAACAGCAACAGCCTTCTATCCCATCCCCCCACCGACAGAGCTGAAGTCAGTCTCAAAATTCTCAGAGCTCAAGTGTGTTTATCTGGGTGTGAGTTGCTTGGAGTTGTATAGGGTAAATAGCATATCGTTATAATATATTGTTATAGCTATAGAATATGGTATAGGCTTTACCCCCTGTAGTTAATATAAGATAGAACTTTCTTAACTACAATACAGTGTGTTAATTAAGTCAGTGTGTTGCGGAACAGGCTTTTTGCTATCATGGACTGAAAGACCCATTTGCAGTATGTAAATGGGACAGACATACAGTTTTCTAACCGTTTAGAAATGGTTCAACTGTATGAGCAAACTTAAAGATATAAGAGCTTTAAACAGAACTTTTCTTAAGCAAGAACTTTTCCTTTCTTTACTATATCAATTTATTTCTCTATTTTTGCATAAACTGTTTTACCTTGAATTTTTACCATAGCTTTTAAAGACAAAGATATTTTGTGAATGGTATCATTTCCAGTGGATGATGACACTGTGGATACTTTTCCCAGAATCCCATGAAGCATACTAAACCTAAAGCTAATGTGTGAAGACCAAAGTTCAAGTATCACATTCACAAAGTGTATAGCAAAACAAGTGTGCTTTTAATCAAGAACTTAAAAGAAATTGTTCAAAAAACTGAAGCCCAAATATCAATCGATACAAAGGGGAACTGTCCACTTGGCTGGTGCAAGAGTAAGGACTGCTGTTTCATGTCTTAATTTGAAAACTAACAGTGTCAGATCGTTGGGGCATGAACACGACTGACAGAATAAAACTGAATAAAAAATAAAAAAACTAAGTTTTACGAGTACCATAAATCAAATGTATGCTTTTATTATATAATAGTAATAATAATAGCAGCTCACTACTCAAAATGGTAAATGCAGGGAAGATGCGGGATTGAACTTGCAACCTCTTGATTATGAGACAGCAGTTCTTACCTCTGCACCAGCCTATTGGACATGTATTCTTTGTATTGACTGATATTTGGGCTCTTTTTTTACACATTGACAGCAACATGTAAATTGGACAATTTCTTTTACTTCAGTTATATTCTTAAATAACATCACACTTGTTTTGTTATACATTTTGTGAAAGTGTTTCTTTGAATTTGATTTACAGTCTTCACTCATTATATACTTCATGTCAACATTTAGTCTTTTTTACTATAACGTGAAAAAACCTTCTGTTTTAGTTATGTGTTCAACATTTCTTGCCTAGCAATTCCTGTCATGCTACATTCACACTGATTGTTTTGGACACAGAACACCCATGAAATGTATGAATTCCAAATAACAATATATTATTTACCTTATACAGTTCCAGACATCTAACTCCCAAATACACAGACTTCAGCTGTAAGAATTTTGTGTCTGACTTCAGCTGTCTCAGTGTGGGATGGGTGAGCAGGCCACCTGCTGCCAGTGCTGATTGACGCATTTGCAAAACAAAGGCGACGATGAGGATATGCAAGAGAATTTAAGGTGGCCTGGTATTATAAATATTTTCGTAGGCTTCAGGGATCTTAGTGTTAAGGAGGCTTTGTGTAACTCAGCATAAAGAAGGGAGACGATTTTGGAAAGAGGGAAAGAGAAAAAAATGTGACAGGAAGAAGTGAGGGAGTAAACATTTCAGTCACTCCAAAAGTCCCATGAAACAACCTAAGCTGAAGAAACAAGGTTAAAAAAGGAGTAAGAAGAAAACAAAGTGGATTTTCAAGACTAAAATGTCTGTACCCAGTGCCATTGAAAATATCAGAGAGAGCTGCCACTCCTTTATCAGCCCAGGCAGAAAAAAATAGTGTCCTCCAATTTGGAGAGCTTCACTATGAAAAACTGGGGTAAGGGTGAGCCAGAAGAAAGCTGGTTTCATGAGCTCTTTTGTGTGACACTAGACTTTTGAAGTATATGGGATAAGGTGGCCTCACTTGAAAGAAAGGAATTTCAGTTTCAGATATTTGAAAGGAGTTGATAATTAACAGGGAAAGCTTTACTTAAATATAGTGCCAGATGACCCTGACGCTTTTGTTACTAGCGCTACAAAATGGAAGATAAATAATTTCCTGAGACTAAACAAGGAAAAAATTATCATTTTAGTTATTTAAAGAAGTTAAAAGGGTGTTAGAAATAAGCTTGATCAGCTGGCTATAAAAACAAGATGAAAAAGTAAAAAAAAAAATGTAGGTTTTATTATGGACTCAAATCTAATCTTCACTGGCTACCTTTTACATTTTGGAGTGCCTGTACCCTTACATTCTCAATTGTAATGTTATATATTTATGTATTTACTTTATTTAAAGAGCTTTTGTAAAAAGCCAATTTTCCCCCATGAGACAAATAAACTTTTATGTAACTGATGAGGCAGCATTTTGTTGTTATACATCAAAAGCCTGGAAAGATTTACCAATGGAGATATGCCAGGCTAATACCATGAAACATTTTTTTTTAATTCTGAAAGCCAACTCTTTTTAATTGTTTACTATAGTGGGATCCTATGCCACTGCCACATGATCAAAGTGCTTTGCAGTCATGTTTGATGCTGGAAAGAATGTGGATTCTACATCTATCGATGAGACCTGCTGCATCTAAGATGGTGCAACATAACAATAATCAATTACTTTATCACATTTATGTTTTGTAGAGTTCACAGTGGAACTAAACCTAGAGGTTTATTTTCTTCTGCATCATGTCAGCTGGAGTTTTCATTTCCCTCTCTTCCATGGTTATCTGACCATACTGTCAGACTATGTGTTTTATAGGTTTACAGGTCATTATCATTATGGCCATTAAAATACGAAACTGAATTTACTATTTACAAATGTAGTTTTTATTATTTGTGTATTTGTATTTTGTGCGTATGTATTTATTTCTTTGTATTTGCTATCTTTTTTTAAATTGTAATTCTCTCTTTAACTTTCTGTAACACACTTTGAGCTACACTTTGTGCTATATAAATACATGTTGTTTTTGTTATAATTGGTTCAAAATTTTGACTCTTCAGTAACACGGTAAAAGTTCACATTAGAAGCATTATATAGAACACAATTTCAGTTAAGGGGGTTGCATTTTTCTAGTGTTCTAATGTGCCTTGTAGATTACATTTATGCACATATACATATAATTATATATTCAGAAACCCTATTACCCTATTAATGTTGTCTAATAGGACCCTCAAGTCTAGTCAACTGGGGTACATGCCATCTTTTTTGTAAAACTAAGAACTTCAGCACATTTTACCTTTTCTAATATTATGCCAAAGAGAGCTCCATGAGTCCTTTAGACAAATAAACTAGCTGCATTTGTATAATTGCTTTTTGCCTATAAATTATGCATCCTCCTCATTTAATTAACCTTAATTATTTTACAGACATCCTTACCACAGTAAACATACTCCTTTTCCAACAGCTTGGCCATCATCTTGCCCGCAGTTCTATTTTAGAAATCAAGTCACTATTTATGTAAGCCATTTTGCACTGCATCACTTTTAATATCTTCAAGGACAAAGTATACTTTGTCCACTAGATCACTTGAAGGTGAACCTGGAGTCCATGCACACTTGAAGTACTGTATATGCTGCACCTCTTATCCAACAGTTTTCAAAAGTCAAACAGGCAGTAGCAGTGCATACCATGAGGGAACATCCAAAAGCCATTATGATCAAAAATCTTTCTTTCTGAGTTTATTGTTATACATTTTACTCCTACAGACCATAATAACATTTGTTTGAGTAGGAGTACTTTTACAATGGTTCAAAGACATGGCCTGCAGAATAGAAAGAAAAAGTCATTGTGAAGGTCACATACTATTTTTTATTTTACCCTTTATCTTTTCTGATTTATTGTGATGTTTGATTCTTTCTGTCTTTCTTCCTTTAACCTCCTTTCTGAAGTCTCAAGGTTTCCTTCTCTAGAGTATACCTGTTAAAAAGAACAATAGATACACAATTTGTGGACTTATTTTCAGAAAACAATAAAATTCTTTTTATTACATTTTGCAAATGTGCACCAAGGTACATGTAATCAACTTAAAAAATAATTTTAACAATATCCAGCAATAAAAAAGATCACTCTGCAGGCATTGAATGTATCACTACCACACCATCAAAATAATTATGCTTTATATAGTATTTTGTATGGAACCATTAATGCAGTGTCCAGAGTATCAGAGACAATGGCCATCTGTATTTCAGCTCAGATGAGCTCCTACTTTTATCAAAAAATTAAACAAGGCAACATGATGGGCGAACAGTAGGAATATAGAACACTGCATCCATTTAGCAAAGTAAATATCACTGCATTCATAATCATATCAGTCAACAGCTGGTATTAATTTGAAATCACAGGCTCTTCTTCATAATAATATTTTAATGTATGCAAATTTCTGTTGATTGATTACATTTTCCCCTTTTGTATGCAGATTGCTTTTTGAATCAGTCAAGAAATCTCTTGTGGTTCACTAAGAGGGTAGTTTAATAGGACATTACCTTATCTGAATTTAAAAACCTTTTTTGTGCATAACTGGCTTCATTCATCTGAAGTGTATCTTGTGCAGTCTAGGTCAGCTCTTAAATATGAATCTTGTGTAACTGATTTTTACTCAAGCTCACCAAGTTCATTCAAATCATTGTTTTAAACTACTCTACAAAAGAAACCTAAAACTGCATTCAGTATATAATGTACTCTCCTGAGCAAATACCATAGATCTTTATTGAAATGTAGCATTATTCATCAATCCATTTATTTAATCCATGTATAAAGAGAAAATACTGGTCCATTAACTAAGCTAAATTTAACATTAGGTTTTTCACAAGTAAAATATGAACCTTATAGGTTCTGTATGTAGTAATTACCACAGAGCAGTGATTGTTAAAACTTTTTTTCTTGCAACCCAGTTTTGCTTTCTTTGTGTCTTCGAAATCCAAAATCAACACTGACAGTCACCTAGGGGTTGTCCCCCATGGAGAATCGCTGCCAACTGTTATCCTGGGTGAGGGAGCCGCTTCTCTGGAGAATCCCTTCTTTGCAATGTTGATTGCTTAAATTGCTTGCAGCAACCCCTTTCTAGATACTCCACAAATCGTATGTGACCCTTTCTGATTAAATACAATTGTGAATCGCAATTATGCATGACCCAAATTCAGACAACCCACAATCCAAAATGTGTCATGACCCATAGTTTAAAAAGCTATGCCATAGACAGCTGGATTCTTTCAAAGGATAAGTTTGGTATTTTTCAGGTCAAAGTTATTTCTTGGGCGGCACGGTGGCGCAGTGGGTAGCGCTGCTGCCTCGCAGTTGGGAGATCTGGGGTCCTGGGTTCGATTCCCGGGTCCTCCCTGCGTGGAGTTTGCATGTTCTCCCCGTGTCTGCGTGGGTTTCCTCCGGGCGCTCCGGTTTCCTCCCACATTCCAAAGACATGCAGGTTAGGTGGATTGGCGATTCTAAATTGGCCCTAGTGTGTGCTTGGTGTGTGGGTGTGTTTGTGTGTGTCCTGCGGTGGGTTGGCACCCTGCCCAGGATTGTTTCCTGCCTTGTGCCCTGTGTTGGCTGGGATTGGCTCCAGCAGACCCCCGTGACCCTGTGTTCGGATTCAGCGGGTTGGAAAATGGATGGATGGATGGAAGTTATTTCTTCATGATCATAATAATGTTGTGATCTGATTGCATTCTAAAGTGAAGGATATTTTATAAATTTAAAAAAATAAGTAGCCTGTGTTTTATAATGGGGTTTATGGAAACGTGTGCCCCTATATAAAGAAAAGTCTTAAGAAACCTACCAAATATGTCCATTATTCAGGCCACAAACATTATCAAGTATTGATCCGCATCTTGAGATTAAACATGTGTTGCAAAACAGTGTATCCATGCTTGAGAAAGGTACAATAGCAAAAAGCATTGTTGTAAGATTAAACAATTTTAAAAGGAGAAAGACAGTGCGTTTCAGTTCAATTCAATTCAATCAACTGCCCTGTTTGTTTTTCTTGGCGGTACCTTTTCAGCTCCAGTGGTGTGGATTCAACTTGTAATGTCATTGCCAAGCATTATTATTGACATTGAATGTTGATGCCCTGATATGGACTGCTGTTTGTTATGTAGACAACCAGACAATAAAAACTGAAAAAATCACACAATCGCTGAAATTCTCTCATTATATGGAAGCTTATTTCTTTATATCACAAAGATATTGCCTGCTGCCGCTAGAGACAGAATATTGAGTATGCCCATAGTATGCAATTCATTAACAAGAACTGACAAACATTACAGGCACAAATTTATCCATCCATCTTTCTAACCCACTTGTACAAGGCATGGTCATGGCACAGCTGGAGCCTCTCTCAGAAAGCATCAGACACAAGGCAGGAACAATCTCTGGATGGGGCACCAGTCCATCGCAGGATGAACACACCCACACTCACACACTAGGAGCAGTTTAGCAAGGCCAATTCACCTAAGTTTAATCGGGCTGAAGATTAGCAAATTCAGTATGGATGTTTTAACACAGGCAGAGTAGTAGCACAGAGCTGTCATTCATGCCTCACAGCATAAAATTCTACAAGGAGTCTGCATGATCTCCCCATTTATTTACAGATGGATGGTGTCAATGTCAGTGAATTTACTCTCTCAAAAACATTGTGCTCACTTCCTTTATTACCATATCCTCAGCAAGAGCAACTTATAATGCCTTACCAAAATCGATAATTGGTTTGTGGCACTTCAATCTGGGGTCTGTTCCAAAAAGAGAGATTAGACCAGTGCCAGAACACCAAATTTCAATTTGCTCACACAGTACTGGACAGATACATCTGGACCGATGTGTGTTCATATCATTATTTACAAGCCATTATATGTCAAGCAGTGAACAGCTGATCAAGCACAGACTACAAGTCTGAGAAACAGAGGGCAACAATCTTCACACCAGAACAGCAAGAGGTGCAGGTGACAGTGTATGAATATTATCTGCATATCCTCCAAAAATGGGGCAATACAGCAGCAGCATCTGCCAAGGAAAAAGTAGATAGCAAGAAAGAATATCACTAACTGAGTGATACATGAAACAGTTAATCAATGAATGTGGTAAATTATTGAATTGCTGTTGCAGAAAATGCTTAAATTAAAAAAGTCTTGAGTCATCACCATTAATGAAATCCCAGGACATCTTTTATTTACACCAGCAGCAATGCTCTCCAAAGCAAATCTGGCTAGTATTAAGAGAACAGCTCCTGTTATCACGCCAATCACACCAAAGAACACTCAAATAAATTGGATATTCTAGTGTAATGGACAGCATGCAGGTACTGGAATCCTGGCCAGGGCTGAATGACAATCGGGAGGCCACTGCAATGGAAGGACCGGGGGATATGAGCACTGCTGATTATTCACCCTCCCCCCAGTATGCTAAATGGCAGCCTCCTTGAGTTAGGATTCCCACATGAACGTCAGCAGGGTATGCTGGGACCTGTAATCCTAAGGGGCAGCCCTGTCGGATTCTGTGGGGGCCATCAGGGGAGCTTAAACGAATTCACAATCCCTACTTTATGGGATTTCTGATTGACCCAGAAGTACTTCCACTGGGCTATGCCCTAACACTGAAAGTACTCCTAGGTCCAAAATGAAAGAGACCACTCGACCCCACATTGACAAGTGGGAGTGGCATAAATGAGTTGGTGGAGGAGTGGAGGAGAATAGAAGACAGAGAAGAATTCTGTTGGTTTATGTCATTTTTGAAACCTTTGTACAAGATATTTTGTGTAAATAAAACTTTTATTTATGCTGAGACTTGTGTCTGTGGTTTGCGGTGCTGCAACTCCCCTTAGTGGTCACACTAGCAATACATAACATCCAAAGGACCCAAAATATTTATTTACTAAAAGTCTTGTCTAAACATATGGTTTACAGAATATAACTTCTTACATGTCAACTGTTATCACAGAACAAAGCACAAAGTTAAATGTTATGTATGATCTTATTTTCTTTTTTTTTATTTTATTGATTTTATTAAAATCACACAACATTCCATACAAATAAATCAATTTTTACAAAAATAGGATCAAAAGCAAATCAACCCCCACCCCTGAGAAAGAGAGCTATGCCAGCAGAGCAAAACTTAAAGCTAGTAAAAATAAGTAAACAGATGAATTAATAACTGAATAAAGATATATGGAAAAAGGGAGAGAATTTGCTTCCTCAGTGGTTTAAAAGTTTATTCTAAAATTTTTTTGATTAGATCCCACCAGGTTTTGAAAAAGTTCTGCACAGATCCTCTAAGTGCGAATTTGATTTTTTCCAATTTCAAATAGTATATAATATCAGTTACCCACTGACTTAAAAGAGAAGAGTTAGGATTCTTTCAGTTGAGCAAGGTAAGTCTAAGTGCCAATAGTGTAGTAAAGGCAATCACAGTTTGTTTGTTCTTCTCCACTTTAAGCTCATCTGGGAGTACACCAAACACAGCTGTTAATGGGTTAGGAGGGATTGTGACACCAAGGCTGTCTGATAGGCATTTAAAGATTTTGGTCCAGAATGATGTTAATTTGGCGGAGGCCCAAAACATGTGGTCCAATGAGGCTGGAACTTGATTGCAACGTTCACAGGTTGGATCTTGCCCTGGAAACATTTTGGACAATTATAAGTGAGAGATCCTTTTCCCACTGTCCTCTTGGATGTTTGAAAGGGAGGGAATGTAAAATGGTTTTATACTGTATATAGCAGAAATGCTGAGTCCTCAAGACTGATCAACATTTTTTCCGGCATAGAGGTGGGTGGGAGGTGAGGAAAATTGGGCAGGTTCTGTTTAACAAAGTTTCTGATTTGAAGGTAGTGAAAGAAATGTGTTGCTGGAAAGTTAAATTTGGAATGTAATTGTTCGTAGGATGCAAAGACTTTGTGTATGTACAGATCTCTAAGTGATTTAATCCCAAATGTTTTCCAGACATTAAAAACTGCATATGTTTGAGAGGGTGGAAAAATGTGGTTCTCATGCAGAGGTGCCACAGATAAAAGCTTCTTTATCTTAAAATGCTTCCTACATTGGTTCCATATTCTGAGTGAGTGAAGCACAATTGGGTTGTTAGTATATTGGCGATAACTTGCATTTATTGGGGTACAAAGCAAGGAATGTAAAGAAGTACTGCAGAATTTTATTTCTATTGCAGACCAAGCCTGTGTATGTACATCTATTTGTGTCCATGTCCAGGTTTTTATAGCTTGTATATTTGCTGCCCAGTAATAAAACTGAAAGTTAGGTAGAGCCGTGCCACCATCTGCCTTAGGTCTTTGTAGGGTCGCTCTTTGGATATGTGGATGTTTTGAATTCCAAATAAATGAGGTTATGGTTGAATCTAATTTCTTATAAAATGATTTATTGATTTATATTGGAATGTTTTGAAATAAAAAGAGAAGCTTAGGAAGTATATTCATCTTAAAAATGTTAATTCTTCCAGCTAAAGTGAGATGAAGGGTTGACCATCTATGTAAGTCTTGCTTAATTTTTTCCATACAGACACCGAAATTTTGTTGAGAGAGCTTTATGTTTACTTGTGATGTTTACCCATAGGAATTTAAACTGATCTGTGATGATAAAAGGGAAGGTGCCCAATCTAATATTAGATGATCTCATTTTCTAATATAAAATGTGCTGGTACAAATGAAGTCAGGATGTTTAACAGACAGACAACTCCATGCACTTTTTTCTTTTCCTTTACAACTGTGCAAAATATATCATGATGATACTACCTTACTTGTAAATTTATATGTCCTGAAGTAAGCACTTTATCCAGTTTTTGTAAGAGTAATACTAAAAGAAACACATAATAAATAATGACATTGTTGACAGTTTCACTCTGATTCTATTGTTTCTGTCCTACAAAATAGAACAATGCAATTGTCTCCTTCATTCACGCTTGATGCTTGATAAAGATGTGTGTTCATCCACACAGACAATTGTATTGGGAAATCCCATAATACAGTTGGTCATTTAGCAGACACTTTTATCAAAAGCAACTTAAAAGGGGTGAAAACTCATTGAGTAACCCTCTGTTAGGGTGAATATGGTTAAAAGTGCAACACATCAAGCTACTTAAATAAGTAAAAGCAAAAAGGAAAATAAGAACTAAGCTAATAGTCAGAAGTGCAACAGACAATAGTAAACATCATCAGCTAAATAAACTACAATGCAATACAAAAGTAATATTATTGCCTTATTCCATTATAGAAACCAAAATCAAAAGTGCATTATTATTATTAAGTGCATAGGTATTCTTTGAAAAAGTGAGTCTTCAGATTTGTTTGTTTAAGAGGTGAGGAACAAGGGATGAAAATGGGCAACTGTTCCACTAGCCAGTCTGTTATCGATTATGATTGCTCAGAAATGTCGTAGTTGTTTAAATTCAATTATCCAACATAGGGAATTCTTCTTTGATGGTGAAGACTATGTGTGTATGTGCAGACTGCTTTAAAGTTAGACACACTTTTGTGTTTGCTTTGCTGAGGCATCTGCAGTTTTGTTGAAAAACCTATCATTTGTAAAAAAATAAATGCTTAAGTCCTGAGTTTTTATGGTAACATTCATGCAAACACTTCTCTGTTTGATCGGGTTCTGCTTTACCTGTCTCTGAGTAGAATTTTCCCTAGGAGTTGTGCTATTGTGTCAATTGTTTCTTCAGGAAGGGGAATGCCATTTTCAACATTTCATCAGCTTTTTCAGCTCATTAAATAGTGCAGCTAGGAACATCATTTCTGATTTTCCATTTATGACCTTTAATCTTATGACTGGACACTCTACTCCTTAACTATTGAGGCTAAAAAGCATTAATCCTTCACATTAAACCTGCTCTTTTTTAAGCCTATTCCAGAAATCAGGATTAGCAAATAATCTACATCTCTAGCCTCACAGATCATGTAATTCTGGCTTAATCTGTTCCAGAAACAGATGGTAGGCTAAATCCAGGTTTTCAGGAATGTAATTACCATGATTTCTGGGAATCCACACTAATTCTACTTTCTTTAACAGATCCATGCATGGATTTATTATTAGGAGTACAAAGAACAATGATGGCTCTGTAAGCATGCAAGCAGAGAAACATATCCATACCTCAAGAAGCTAGTACCAAGAACTTCTGATAAAATCTTAAATTTTTAATGTACTCTTGTTACCAAAGTAATTGCTCAGAAGGGTGGAAAGCATGTTTCTTAAATCTAATTCTTTTGTTACTTCAAAGTAGATATATTTGGTATTTGTTAAATTTTATGACTTCACCCATTTGTTCCTTATGAAACTCAAGAGCCGACTAAACATTTTTTTAATTTATAAAATATATTTCACTTTACTGCCGTGGGTTGGCACCCTGCCCAGGATTGTTTCCTGCCTTGTGCCCTGTGTTGGCTGGGATTGGCTCCAGCAGACCCCCGTGACCCTGTGTTCGGATTCAGCGGGTTGGAAAATGGATGGATATTTCACTTTAGAAGACTTTCATGTGGCAAACTAATATCTTATATATAATTTGCCAGTCTCCTCACTCACTCACTCACTCACTCACTCACTCACTCACTCACTCACTCACGTCCGTCCGAAGCCGAATGCGCAGTCGCCTTCTGCGCACGTCGCCTTCTGCGCATGTCCGAAGCCGAATGTGCAATCGCCTTCTGCGCAGCTGCCCGAAAAACCTTACGAGACCGACATTGCGGCAGGCGGCGGATTTACGGCCGCGAAAATTCAAAGAGAAAGGCGACTTCGACCAACATCGCGGCAGGCGGCGGATTTACGGCCTCAAAAATTCAAAGAGAAAGGCGACTTCGACCAACATTGCGGCAGGCGGCGGATTTACGGCCTCAAAAATTCAAAGGGAAAGGCGACTTCGATTAAAGCTCTAGAGGCCTGAGAGGCGATTTCGACTACAGCTCCAGGCCTAATTACGGATTCATTCAATACACCTATATCAGGTTTGTGGTGCTTATACTTATTACTTACTATTCCACTTGTGCCCGTTTCATCTTACGTTGTCGAAACGGGCTCTTTGTCTAGTATACCATAATTGTAAAGAAATAATTTGAACTTGAAATGTACCACTTTTTATTAACATATCACTTATTATTAACTTATTATTAAACTAGACAAAGAGCCCGTTTCGACAACGTAAGATAAAACTGGCACGAGTGGAACAGTAAGTAATAAGTATAAGCACCACAAACCTAATATAGGTGTATTGAATGAATGCGTAATTAGGCCTGGAGCTGTAGTCGAAATCGCCTCTCAGGCCTCTAGAGCTTTAATCGAAGTCGCCTTTCTCTTTGAATTTTTGAGGCCGTAAATCCGTCGCCTGCCGCAATGTTGGTCGAAGTTGCCTTTCTCTTTGCATTTTTGCGGCCGTAAATCCGCCGCCTGCCGCGATGTTGGTCGAAGTCGCCTTTCTTTTTGAATTTTCGCCGCCGTAAATCCGCCGCCTGCCGCGATGTCAGTCTCGTAAGGTTTTTCGGGCAGCTGCGCAGAAGGCGACTGCGCATTCGGCTTCGGACATGCGCAGAAGGCGACTGCGCATTTCGGCTTCAGACGGACGTGAGTGAGTGAGTGAGTGAGGAGACTGGCAAATTATATATAAGATATAGGTGCTTCATAAATAGTATTTACTTTATCAAAGAGCACCAATACACAATTAGCAATTCAGCTGAGGTTATTTCTGTGCTGTAACTGGTGCAATAGCCACACTGAATGTTTTTTCAGTAAACTATAGGGGTGTTATTCTACTGTTTTGTCAAGATATTGGTAAGCAATAGAAATTATAAGTCTGGAATATGATTAAAATAAAAACTGGGGTCTAAATGTAATTTCACAAGCAAATATGTAACAAAATAAAATTTGAAGGAAGCAAATAAAATGACAAATAATATTTTGATAAATTCCACATAACTGTAATCAACGTCAACTAAAAGAGACAAAAGTGTAAAAAATGCAGTTTAACTTGGAGGTGTATTTGAGTTAAAAATGCAATAAATTACACTAATTCATACAAGCCTATAACAGTACATTACCACATTAAAAAAAAAAATTCTGACTAAGTATGTGGTAACAGTCCTCCATTCATCAAAACCAACTTCAGCAAAATGAACTTTATAGCCAGAAAGAAGAGACTTTGTCATTTAACATTAGAACTAGTTTTCTCCTGATGCTAACACTAAAGAATCAGAGAGGCATATATACTGTATTTCAGGTTTGATATGCATTACAGAAGAAAGGAAACTATCAAGAGATAACAATCAGGTTACTGCAAAAGTTGTTCAGTATTGTCTGCCTACGACAGAATCAACAACATCACAAAAATGTAAAAAAAAAAAAAAAGTAAAATATTGCTATTGAGAAAGGCTCATTTACTTGGATTGAGCCACTACAAGTTATCACAACTATGTACCTTATTATTTTTAACTAGCACATCTGACTTGATGTGTTGAAATTTGTAATACTGGAATCTTAAGTATACAGAGGTATTGCTGGGCAAGAAAAGGCACATGACACTATTTAAAAAGCACAGATAGAATATAAGGGAAAATCTAATTCCAAAAACATAAGCAAAGGACCAGTACATGGAAGGCAAAATAAGATACCTAAGAAATTTAAAAAATTGGCAAAAGTTATCAAACGGTGCCAATGATGTGATTGTATGATCAACTGTACTGGGACGGAATCAAATGGAAATAAGGAGAAGGTTTTGGGGAAAGGCTGGAGAACCATACCTATCTATCTTTCACAGTTCATCCATTTGTCTCTCCTCAGTTTTCTGTCTTCTTCAACTCTTGCCTTTGGTCCAAATATAATAAATCTATATAATAATACAAATCTCAATATTCATTGGAATCTTGTGACCTATTAGAGGAAGACCATGACTCTCATTAGTATTATGCAATGAGTAATGCCAGTAGTGTTCTCACACAGCTTACTACACAACAAATACATTCTTAAATAAATAAAGTTATTTTCCAATAGGGAATCCAACCCTCCATATATCTGTTTTATTATTTTAACTATATATATTGAATCTCAACTTAGGCTATCTAAACTGTAACATTTAAAACTGTTGTGGTATTTTCACAGTTTATTAAGGATCATAAATTCTCAAACTCAGGCTCAAAGGCATTTTGTTGATGTGCCCCACTCATGCACACTCACTTGACCAGATAGATTTTTCTACTGCTGAGTAAAACACACCTTTTTTCTTGTATTTCTTTGCCTCCAAAAGTGCACATTTAGATGTTTAGGGGCGCTCAACTGACTATTCTTGATGAAATGTCCCGGTCCTGCTATAGACTGTTATTTGATGTCATACTGTATGACCTAGAGCTCCTTAACTGTTTTTCTGCGCAATGTGAAATCACAATGAAGGAGTCTGCTCTTTTATCTATAGCTGACATTAGCTGATTATGTCTCTTTCAGATTTCCATGCAAACTACCTGTAAAACCTCAGTAAGTGAAATCACCTCATTACTGACAGGTTCTGCCATATGTGTATTTATGCAATATTTAGCCCAATCTTGAAGTCACAGAACACTCACCTTGAAGTCATAGCAGTCAACAAAATATGCATATGGGTCTGCCATGCACATTTACAGATGGCCTTAAGTGATGAGGTGTTAATTACTTAATCATCTCAATGAACCACACCTGTATAGAAGAAACCCCTATTTTCAATGAAAATTGTATTCTTCATTTACACAATTGTTTTTATATTAATTTGTTCTGTTATCTGTGTGAAAAACTGAAAGATAAGTTGGTTTATAGCTTTACAGGGTCATTATTATCATGTGTACAGAGTACAATGAAATTCTTACTTGCATATGCTCTCTCTGGCACTGTGATTAGTAAGTATACTGTAACTGTCTTACTTGGAAACTTCTGTCATATTTCTCTGAACAATGTCATGGTTTGAGATCAACATTCAGTGTTCTCACCATTTAATTTAAAGTTATGTATAAGTAAAGTTAATGTGTTCAGAGCTCTGAAAATGGATCAGCAGATCCTTACTTTTGAGATCTTACACAATTTTTTGGATTTCAAATTGGAACAATTGTAATATTTGTAAATCTTTAAAAAAGCAGGACAACAGATGTTCAAACAATTTTTTTCATTGTTCTCTGTAAATATAATCTGTAAATGATATGTCTAACTAGGTACTAATGAATCTTATATGAAAGTTATGATGAAACGGGTAGAACAGGAACTGGCCCTTATAAAGTAAGATTGCAAGGAATGTCAAATATATTGTATGTAAATGGAAGAGTGGGCTTTATTTTGATTATTCGTATTTGTAAGTGTACAATAATTGTCTTGTATAATAAGAAACCAATGCAAATAAAGAAATGCAACAGAATGACATATACCATGTACATTTTGGGGATGATGCAAAATTGCACTGGTGTAATAGTCCTTCAAAAGCCAGGGGGGGTTGAATCGTGTTAATGTGTCATAAGATACAACAGTCAGCAAATAACCCAGCAATTACAGAACAATATTCTCCAAAGATAAATTAGTAGGATTTTATGCATTTCACCTTGTACAGTTTATAATTCAGTTAAAAGATTCAGGAATTTCTGTCCAATCTAATTTTTTAAAAGGCAAGGCTGAAAACCATTTCTGAATACATGTGATCTCAGATTCTTAAGATGTCACACTCTCTTAAAAACAGTCTTGCGTCTTGTAATATAGACGCTATATAGCGCCTGACCCGGCACAGACTGACGCAGAGGCACGTACTTAAACAAAGCAGGTTTTTATTTTTCTTCAGCCGTGGGGCACGCCTTCCCTGTGTCCCACAGGCCCAACACAGTCCCAAAACACTCTCAAACTAACCACAATACTCTTCTATTCCTTTACCACCACTCCTCCTCAGGCTTAGTCCTCCTCCTCCCGACTCTGGCTCTCCTGAGTGGTGGTGGCTGGCCTTTTTTATACCCCACCCGGAAGTATTCCAGGTGCTTGATCACCTGGGCCTAATTGCATTTTCGGGTGGGGCTGAGGAATTGACCAGCCGGGCTGCAAAGTCCATGCAGCTCTCCCTGGCGGCCATCCAAGCCCCCAACCAGGCTGTGGAGGACTCCATGTCCCATGGAGCCATGCGCCAGGTTGGGGAATCATCGTCCGCCAGGGAGACTGCCACCAAGCGTCCCGGGAGAGGTATTGAGCTGCCCATGGTGGCTCCCCCGGAACAGATGCAGCAGGGGCGTCCCTGCCGGGCATGGGACCCAGCTGTCCTTCACAGTCTGTAATGGATATTATGACACAGGCTCAGGAATACATTGGTAAACCTTTTTCAGTCAACACCATTCTGCATCCACAGGTACAATTTAAGGCATTATTATTCAAAGCAGAAGCCAACATTGTCCAGAAGTGCTGCCAACTTCCCTTGGCTTGGTCTTATCTGAGGTGTGGAAGGTAACCCAGTGGAATTATGAGTCAACATTTGAAATAGTTTTTGGAAAAATCAGCTGCTGTGTCCTCCAGGTCAAAGAAGAAAAGGACCACCCAAGCTGGTCTGAAAGGTCAGGTCTGAAAGTCAGCGTCCATCATGATATGGGGGAGTGTCAGTGACTACTGTAATGGGTAGCATACATATCTGTGAGGGCACCATTAATGCAGAAAGTTGTTACAAATTTTGGAGAAACATATGCTGTCATCCAGGCTCTGCCTTTTTCAAGGATGTCTCTGCATTTTCCAGCAGGACAACATCAAAGCACATTCTGTTGGGATTGCAAGTGCATGGCTGTGTAAACAGAGATTATGGGTATGAGATTAGTCTTCCTGCAGTCCTGACCAGTCTTAGATTGAGAATGTGTGAAGCATTATGCAGTGCAAATTACAGCAATGAAGGCCCAGTATGATTGTGTGGCTAAACACCTTCATATTGGTTGAAAGGGGGTTGTGTCTTTTTTTTTAAGTGTTATTAAAAGAAACGGTGATTTTACACAGTGGTAAACACTTGACTTGATCAAATGCTAAATATAATGCTTATAAGCTGTAAGACAAGGTGTCTTTTGTATTGATGGAAGAGGTCAGTATGAATTTTTCATGAGGAAAGACAAGAGAATGAATGTGGCAAAAAATAACAAAGCGAAAATCAAAACTGTGAGTAAAGACATTAATCATCAAAGTCACTAATACTAATCCAAATATCAAAGTTGCAGTTTCAAGAAGAGTTCTAAATCATGAGTCAAAAATAAGGTCGTATGAAATCTGCAAGTTTTTATCAAAATCACAGTTGCTTGGGAAACAATGACCTTTATATGGCTGCACTGCTGACATAACCTATCGTGGATTTCAGATAAATTAAGGGATTATTGTCATTGCAATGAAAAGTATTCTGAAATGCCAGCTACCAAGACAAAAACATTCCAGCCTCAAAAATGACTGTATAAAAATAACTATAATGGAAGGTTTCCAGCACAAAATAAATAACAAAATTTAATTAATTGACACAAAAAAACCTTAAAAAGACATTTACTTTATAAAGACTTAGAAAGAGCTCAAGAAAAAAAATTAATAACAATGGCAATCACCACAACTTTCAAGTGAAAACCCGAGGTTGTTGTGATGTTTGATTGGAAACACCATGGGAAATTTTAAAGTGAGAACAGAAGAGGAAATATCTGTAAAGAAAAATCAAACCTAATTCTGTAACTTGGAGTCTGTCCTATCTTTCTTATAAGTGAAAATTCAGAACCGAAAATTAGAGTCAAAAGAAACAGAAAAAGGGATTGTACAGCCAAAAACTTACCACACCACCATCATCATAAACGTTGCTGTTTATGGCCTGACCTTACTACTTTCACATCTGTGACATAACATGTTCTGCATCTAATGTTGGTTTCCATAGTGACCCATAAACAACAGTGCTGCACCTAATATGAAAACAGAAAAGTGTCATATGAACACAAAAAATAATATAATTACAGGAAAGAAAAAACAAAAAAATTGTGGAAAGCAGAAATGATTTAAAGAATATTCAAAACCATAAAATCAAAACAAGGTCCTAAAAAACAAAAAAGGACCAAAACATACTACAACAAGCACCAGAAATAATAAAAATAAAGCAAATTATAACAGAGACAATCTGTAAAACAGAACAGAGCTGAAGGTCAAGCATAAGATGTTTTAGATAAACACAAAGTTTCTAGAATTTTCTAGTAAAAGATAGAGCCAGTGAAAATGTAAATTATCATCATCATTTGGTGGGCTATTTTTTGTAAATAGTATTTGCTTCCACAATCTACTGCTGGCGGCCACTGTTTTCTAATATCAGACTGCTATTGAGAATTCAATCTGAAACTGCTGAAGTGCCAAGACCTCAAAAGAAAATAAGAAACTTGCCCATGTTCTTGTTTTCTTGATCAAAGATTCCTGTTCTTAAGATGACTGTATGCAAGTATAACCAGTATTAAAAATTAAGTTGGAGTGTTCATTTTCTGTAATGTTTGGCTTTTTGCTTTTATTTTCTTCTGCTAAAGTGTATATGTGAAGAAATACCCTTTCTTTCTGGGAGCCAATGCCCCCTGCAAAAAACAAATAAAGCTAAAAAATATAAAGAAAAAATAATATTCAACTTCTGCAGACAAAGTCTGTACAGAATGATAGACTATCCAAGGTCATATGCAAATATAACTGAAGAGAAACCTGTCGTGTAAAGAGGATAAAAGTGAGAAAGATGAGAATGAAGAAATGTCTAAGTAGATGAAAGAAAAACAAGAAATAAAGACAAAGTTGTAGCAAGTGTAAAAACCTTGACATAAATATCTAAACAATGGAAGTTCTGTACATTTTTTAAGTACAAATCAGATGGTGTGGAAAATGAAAAATTCAAGCAATTGATCAAGAGAGTACATCAAAAGAAATAAACGTAATCTTAAGAAGAAGTCAAATGGAGCAAAAGTGATGAATTAATAACATACAGAGAAAACCCAGAAGAAAAAAGATGGTGGTTTCCTGTGTTTCGGAAAGTCTTGTTTGAGGTATGGTACAAGAAACAAGGTGGATTTTTGAGCTGAAACTAAAAGAATATCTGTAGCACACAAAACATGAAAAGCATTCTGTGGTAGCCTAGGGAGAATGCAAAATAAAATAAAATGCTTTGTAACAGATGAAAAAAGAACAATAAGAAATTCACAAGTTGGCTTAAAGGACATGTTAGCGAAAGGTTTGCCAATTGAACCTTTTGTAGAACCATTACTAAAAGAGGGCTAAAAGAAGTGGTAAGCTCAAATCCCCATGAGACTAATAAATACTGTAGGTCAAAAACAGAGGAACAAAAAAGGAGGAGAAAAGATTAAACCAATAGAAAGAAAAGAGAAACGGACACATAAAATTCTTTGAAACAAGAAAAGAGCAAAAAAACAATTCAGTATAGAAAATATGTATATAAAATGCAGTGAAATTAACTCAAATACATTTTTTATATAAAGCACATTTTCCATTAGTCAGGTAGTACACATATTTACAAATATAATACACTAAAAATTAAACAAGTTTAAACATCTCATAATGACAATGATAATGTAACTAAATAGTAATATAACGTAAAGATGTCCTTTTGTGAGGCAACATGTTAGGTTTAATTTCGAAATATGCAGTCATAAAAGATATGTGTATTTAAGATGGACTCCATAAATTACCATCACCACCAGTTGAAAAGCCATTTTTTGACTCCACTCCACATATTTTTTCATATTATCCAATACCACTTCCTACCACATCTTTTTACATTTTTATATAGGAATTTTTTAAAAAATTTTTTTAGAACATTAGAGCAATCTAGATGAGAACAAGCCATTCAGCTCTACAAAACTTGCGAGTCCTGTCCACTTACTTCTTCCAAAATAACATCAATCTAGTTTTGAAAGTCCCTCATATCCTACTGTCTACCATACTACTTGGTAACTTATTCCATGTTTCTGTTGTTCTCTGTGTAAAGAAAAACTTCCTAATGTTTATGTAAAATTTACCCTTAACAAGTTTCCAACTGAGTCCCAGTGTTCTTGATGAACTCATGTTAAAGTAACAATCTTGTTCCTCTGTAATAATTGCCTTTGTAGTTTTAAACACTTCAATCATGTCTCCTCTTAATCTTCTTTTGCTTAAACTGAAAAGGCTCAGCCCTTTTAATCTTTCCTCATAATTCACCCACTGTGGCCCTAGAATCAGCCTAGTTGCTCTTCTCTGGAACCTTTCTGGCACTACTATGTCCTTTTTGTAACCTGGAGACTAAAACTGCACACAGTACTCCAGATAATGCCTCACCATTGCATTATAAAGCTTGAGCATAACTTCCTTGGACTTGTACTCCACACATCGTACTATATAACCTAAGATTCTGTTAACCATCTTAATGGCTTCTGAACACTGTCGGAGAGTCAATAGTGTCGAGTCCATTATGAATCCTAAGTCATTCAAATAAGGTGTACATTTGATTTTCACACCTAACACTTTTACTTCCTATGTGTAATACTTTTCATTTACTTACATTTTAAATTTCATCTGCCACAAATCTGCCCAAGTCTGTATGCTGTCCAATTCCCTCTGCAATGTTTCAACAGATTCTAGATTATCCTCCAATCCACCTAGTTTATAATCTGCAAATTTAACCAGCTTTGTTACTTTTACAGAAAAGAAAATGTAGTTTGGGTTATTAGAAGAACCTTGCAAGGAGACAGGTGTGTTTTTAGATTTGTCCATTCCATTAAACTTTCTTGTGAAAGCTCATAGTCAGTCACATAGTGCTGGAGAGTGACATCACATTGCTTGCTAGTCAGTGCAATTAAAAATTACATGACAATTAATATGAACTTGATACTCTAGTATGTTATTCAGTCATGTTTGTGTGATTACAAAATAGAAAATGAATACAATTTTGCCAAGAACAGGCCATTCAGCTGTGTAAAGTAATGCTCTGAGTAAAAGTATAAATAAATACTATAAATAAAAGTATGCTCTGAGAAATAAAAAGAAAGTTACAAACACATTTCCACTGATAAAGGTTGAACAGAACCAACATATTGTTTTTTTTTTTTCATTAAGGAATTAACATTTAATTTTTTTCTTCCATTTAAATTTTTTTTTCTTCCACTTTCATAGACAAAAGCTTTCTCAGCTTTTCAGAAAAATAAGGTGTATAAGGAGTATTCAGTTCCCAGCAATAAATTTCTTAACGCTTTGCTGTGATCTTACAAGTGTCCTCTTCCAACAATCTATTACAACAATCAATATTTTAGTCACAGAAAAAAAGAATCGTCAATCTTACTTTCAGGTCTTTTAAATTATTTAGTTTACAGCATTAACTGTGCATTCTCAAATGACTTTTTATAATTTACTATTTAGAATGTTAATATGACTGAAAACAAATTTATGTTTTTACATTTTTAAATGGGGATAAAAAAACAGTGTCTTCAGTGAGACTAAGATTAAATTGGATCATTCAGCAATTAGCAATTATGACTATCATCTGAGGTTTTCCTGTTGATGCATTTTGCTATTCATAATGCAATATTTCTAAATGGGATTTTGCCTTTCATACTATAATACACTAAAAATGATTAGGAAGGCTATCCCCTGTGTAAGCCCAAGTCTGAAATTCTGGTGTTCATAGTGTTAATTGGATGCCTCAAGCCTCACACTGCCATGTCCAGCCTCGCTTATCTTACACATTCTGACAAGATCCGTTTCAAAATAGTAATGAAGCAGGCATTAAATCAATATAAACCCATTTCTTTCACCCAGCATAATTTAAGTCCAGGAAATATATCACCCTTCTAGGTCAGAGTGTTTTGACAAAACGTTTGTTTTCCTGGAAATCAGCTAATGAGAACTGATAGGTGGTGTTAGTAATTCCTTTTTTCACCTTTATTTTTTCTCAGTAAAACAGGAACTGAAACATGATAGTCTGAAATAAATTAAACAGACCCAATAATGTCCTTCTCGGCAAGAATGAGTTTCTAAAGAAAATAGTTGTGTGTAAGGTGAATGACAGTTACACTATTCTGAATTTTTAATGCCTGCCGTATTGACATTGTTGATTGTTCTAAAAAAATGGAAATTGAAGACAGTTGTTAATTTAGCAGATATTCTCGTACCTTTTGATGTGCTCTTTTAACATTTACTTTTGCATCTATTGCAACAGTTTAGTATATTAGGTTAGTTGTTTAATTTACATTATCATGGATACAGTATATGTTATCTATTAAACGTATCTGGTAAAGCAAAATATCACTGTGACGATGCGGGTTCTGCTCCATGCTCCCATCTGGGAGCTCTTGAACCTGACATTGTCGGTAATGTAACCAGATGAGCTGGACAGTGAAGACATCAACAATGAAGCAAGGGGATGGTGCAAAAAGGTGCAGGCAGTGCTTTTATTAAAAACAACAAAACCAAAAGTGTTCAGATAAATAGTGCAGAGTCACAAACAGTCATTAAACGTGGAGGTTAAAATTCAATAGATAATTCCTTTAAAACGAGGTTAAAAACAATGGCTGGAAACAGTCCTTTTAAAAACAAAGCCCGGTGCCTTTTTTCTACTGGTGACTCCCCTGCTTCTCCCATCCAGGCTATGCACCAGGGGAGTCACCCTACCTGAAGCTGACCTTCTACACTTGGCTGGTCTGGTGGCCTCCTGATCCCTGGCTTCATTCAGCCATCCGCCAGACCGAGACTTGGCTTCCCCCAACGGCCAGTACACTCACGTTGGGGTTCCACTCCAAATCTCCAACTCCCGCTGCCTTCGCTGTGGTGAGCCAACCTTCTCCCGGTCACTCCTGCTCCCCACCAGCACTCAGCAGGAGCAACTACTACCGTCAGCCCTGGGTGTCGGCCAAACACCCCGCTAGGGCTCGTCTCTCCCAGCTGTCAGCAAACATCAGCGAGTCTGCACCCGTTCGCTCGCCTGCCCACCCACCTGGCTCCCTTGCTTTCAGCTGCCTTCTTCTCCCTTAACCTCCATTCATTTTTTCTTTTTTTTTTTCTCCATCCATACTCACGCTCCTATTATAAATAATGGGGACGTGGATCAGGTGTGGCGATTAGCAGCTCCTGGCATCAATTTTGGATGCGGACGACTCCTCACCTGTGCACTTAAGCGAGGACTACCCACATCACAAAGCACCCAGGAACCGCTCCTGCCACACTACCTCGCCCCGTCTTTAAGCCGTGAGTGTGGCGATTTATCTATTTAAAAAAACTGGCCTTTTCAATCGGAGCTGTGGACCTGCCACACCAGTGTTTCCCAACCTCGGTCCTGGGGGCACACTGTGGCTGCAGGTTTTTGTTCCAACCAGCTTCTGTTTTTAATTGGACTCCTGGGGTAATTAAGTGATGTGTTATTTCCCAAGTTCTGTGTTTTGGGAACAATATAGAAATTAGAAAACTAAAACTAAACTAATATATATTAAAAGGTACCAAGCAGTTATATTGTCTTTTTAGCAATATTTTCATCTTGATTTTCATTCTACCTTTCCCATGTGTTCTAATTGTTTAATTAATCCCTTATTTACTAAGTAGTGAGTCTGATGCTAAAGTAGTTGCAGCCTTTGATTATTCAGTGTTGTTTGCCAGTGCGTCTGCTCTGCTCATTTTTAATTGTCATTAATAAGATACAACGAAGAGGAAAAACTGCACAGAGAAAGGGTAAAAATAATTAAATCAACAAAATCTATAGCAAAAGCAGAAATATTTCTAAATGTCTTATACAGTAAATGTAAAAATCATGCTGCTGTGCTTTTCTGAATGTAGAATAAAAGAAAAATAATACCAGCTAGTTAAATGAGATCAGTGTTATCAGGTGTTGTCACTGATTAGGAATCTGGTTGGAACAAAAACCTGCAGCCACAGTGTGCAGCCAGGACCAAGGCTGGGAAACACTGTGCTACACCACAATCACATGTAGTAAATACATGCTTTCTTCAAGTAAAGAACATTTTTTTAAATGACCTGGTTATTCTTTTCATTTCTCAAAATATGTAATACTCCTCAGAACAGATGGATACTTATTTTCCTTTCCTCTTCACACAAAAAGCATGTAAGATTTCTGCTTCTGCAACGCTCTTTTGCCCATGCTCAAGGTGGAGTTTAACTGGTGGAGCAGCATTATGGCTCATTATGAATCTGTTTTGGCTTTTACTAGCCAACAGGACAATCAATGCATTTAATTAATACACATAGTATATAAGTTGTGATACATGAGTCACTGTCCTGCACCTGACAGAAGATGCTGAGTCAAAAGGCTTCAAGAAAACCAACTTTATTCCAATCAAAATAGGAACAGTCACGGTATTTGTTTAACAGGAGCTACCACTTCAATACACAGAGACACAGCAAATGACCAGGGACGGGGCCAGGTTAGTGGCTGGGTTATAATGTTCCCCACATCACCCACCAGGTGACAGGTGTGTTACACACGAAGGCTATAAACCTGCAGTTGCCTCACTGACAGACAGGTACCCCCTACATAGACACTTTAACCATGTTTTGGCGTGCAGCACCATTGGGGAGGGTCTCAAAAGAGCTCAAAAATTTTGATATATATACAGTTAGGTCCATAAATATTTGGACAGAGACAACTTTTTTCTAATTTTGATTCTGTACATTACCACAATGAATTTTAAATGAAACAACTCAGATGCAGTTGAAGTGCAGACTTTCAGCTTTAATTCAGTGGGGGTGAACAAAAGGATTGCACAAAAATGTGAGGCAACTAAAGCATTTTTTTAACACAATCCCTTCATTTCAGGGGCTCAAAAGTAATTGGACAATTGACTCAAAGGCTATTTCATGGGCAGGTGTGGGCAAGTCCGTCATTATGTCACTATCAATTAAGCAGATAAAAGGCCTGGAGTTGATTTGAGGTGTGGTGCTTGCATGTGGAAGATTTTGCTGTGAACAGACAACATGCGGTCAAAGGAGCTCTCCATGCATGTGAAAGAAGCCATCCTTAAGCTGCGAAAACGGAAAAAACCCATCCAAGAAATTGCTACAATATTACGAGTGGCAAAATCTACAGTTTGGTACATCCTGAGAAAGAAAGCAAGCACTAGTGAACTCAGCAATGCAAAAAGACCTGGACGTCCATGGACGACAACAGTTGTGAATGATCGCAGAATCATTTTCATGGTGAAGAGAAACCCCTTCACAACAGCTAACCAAGTGAACAACACTCTCCAGGGGGTAGGCGTATCGATATCCAAGTCTACCATAAAGAGAAGACTGCATGAAAGTAAATACAGAGGGTGCACTGCAAGGTGCAAGCCACTCAAAAGCCTCAAGAATAGAAAGGCTAGATTGGACACCACTGGCAACAACCAGTTATGTGGCTACCCAGTGTGAAGTAGTGGAACTCGCAACAACAACTCCAGAACCTACGGAACCCAAGCCATCGACATCGCAGTATGACACTCTGCCCACTGAGGTCAGCCCAGACCCACTTTCCAAATTGCAGTTTCAATATAGGCAAAACCCGGCATCCTTTAAACGGAAACAGTGGAATGATGATTCCCTTACATTTAACAGAAATGGTGTAGTCTCAGTGAATGGTCAACGCACCTTAAATCACATGCCTTCAGGACACCACTTAGTTATTAACAATGATTTATCATATCAAGTCACTGTTGTTGGTACAGCGGACATACTGGCAGCAGATTTGTGAACTGGCACATACCCATCTCCTAGGCACCCAGTCTGGGAACTGACAAAACACTAGAGAGGGTTAAGTTCCGATTTTATTGGCCAGGAATCCATGAAGAGGTCCGAAGTTTCTGTGTTTCCTGTCTGGAGTGTCAGGACCATACACCATTGATTTCCATTCCCCTAATTGACATCCCTTTCAAACACATAGGGTTCAATACTGTAGAACCTCTTGATTCCTCACCCCGAGGACATAAATACATTCTCACCTTTGTATGCTACACGCTATCCAGAGGCTATCCCGTTGAGAGTAGCCAATTCGAAAGCAAACACAAGGGAACTCGTAGGGACCTTTGCACATGTCGGCATCCCGAAATAAGCTTTAACAGACCAAGGGATATCTTTTACCTCGGAGACGTTCAGGGAGGTTGCCAACTTGCTCAAAATTAAACATTTAAAGACCACAGTATATCACCCTCAAAATGATGGTGTTGTTGAGAGGTTTAATCAGACTCTCAAGCAAATTTTACGTAAGGTGGTCAATGAGAGTAGTACTATCAGAAGGAACTGTCACAGGGGGTGTTATGAATGATTTATGACCTTAAGCCCCGACCTAAAGGAAACTGTCAAAGGGATGATTGATGACATTCAGGTGGTTCTGTCATGTCTAAACCCTCAATCATTTCTACTTCAGGCGTAACAGTTATGGCCGGTCCCTCTGCTGTCTCTAGTGCTGACAATCAGAGCATTTTTCATCAGATTGACAGACCGGCGTTTAATAATACAGAAATAAGACACCCCTTAAATTTCGCTGATGCCTATGAACTAGAGTCTTACAAGGAGGTGTTTAACAGTATTTATGAGACGCTGCAAAGAATTCTGGATAGTTTTTCAGGTACTTTAAATCCGCAAGATGTTGTACAGTTAGAATTGCATGCAGATTCCTTGCCTATTAGTGTTTTTACACAGATGACTGGAACTAATATTAATGTAGACGATTTTCTTCAACAGATAGAGAATCTTCTTCAGAGTCACGTGAGTGTATTAGCAGATGAATCTCTGATGCTAGTCATACAGATTGTTCGGGCACCTAGCGGGGGCGCTGACGGCACTTGCAAGGCGTCCACTCTACTCAATCGTGAAATAGTTAGAAAGAAAATGAGGCATTTAATTATTTCTTATAATTACGGGAATCAACTCTGTTTTGCCTTTTGTCTGCTTACTCTAATGGAAGACCAGTACAGACAAAATCCGCAGTTATGCATGTGTGAAGCATACAACCTTCAGAGCAGGGCTGGATTATCTGAGCATGAAAAAGTGTCCTTTGTGGACGTTCATAAATTTGAAAACTTGCTGGATATTAAAATTGTTGTCTGGTACAGATGCCCAAGAAATGAGAATTTTTTTTAAATTTGAAAGCTACCGCGGTAGAAAACCTAAAACATATTTTATTTTTTTGCATGACAACCATTACTAGGGCATTTTGAATTTAAAGGGTTTTCTGGGTGTGAAAGCTTCCACTCAATCCTTAGCCATTGCTATGAAGGCCACTGCAAAGTCTGTTTCTCCACCGATTGCAGGCCGATCCCTAAAGAACTTATCAGGTGTGTTGATTACTGCCGGTCCCAATTTTATTTTATTCAGCATACAATTTCTAAATTTAATGACTAGACCAACAACATGGAAGTGGCCTGCGACACTGCAAAATGTGTCCCCTGTGTTACAAAATGTACACAGTGAATGCCGCCTCAAAACCCAATAAATGTCGTCCCAAGGAATGCCATGTTTGTAAAGCAAAAATTGAAAATGATGCAGAAAACCATCAATGCTTTATAGAAACCTTGAAGTCTGGGGATCGGTGTGAGAAGTATGTGTTTTATGATTTTGAAAGTCGGCAAAAAACAGGTGTGCACATTTCAAATTATGTATACTGTAAGTCCTTACGGGCGAAATCCTGGTTCTGGGCAGGTGAAGATTGTGTACACCAGTTCTTTGCCAGATACCGTCGTCCCAAGTATCAAAGCTATACCTTCATAGCTCACAATTCAAAAGGTTACGACGGGTACTTTTCAATTAAGTATTTGCTTGAAAATGGAGTGAACCCTTGGGTTACCACTGAAGGAAATAAGTTGATGTGTTTCACAGATGATGGTTATCAATTACGTTTTATAGATGGTTTGAATTTTTTAAAAATGAAATTGAGGGTCATTCCTGAAGCCATGGGGTTTGAAGCCGAAAAACGGTATTTCCCCCATTTCTTCAATACGGTTGAAAACCAGGATTATATCGGACCCTATCCAGAGCCTGAATGCTACAGCATCCAGAGCATGATGACCAAAGAAAAAGAACAATTTTTTACCTGGTATGAGAGTGTCAAACATGGCGTTTTTAATTTTAAAGAGGAGATGGCTTTTTATTGTAAAAATGACGTTGAAATTCTTAGAACCGCAAGCCTCAAATTTAGAGACGAGGTCATCAAAATTGGCAATATTGACCCGTTTCAATGCATGACCCTAGCCTCTCTATGTATGGCCATGTACCGGCAAAACTGTATGCCTCCAAAATCTATCGGTATAATTCCATCTCACCATTACATCAGCAGTCAGAAAAACTATTCAAACACATCTATTCAATGGTTATTGTATCTCTGTGAAACAGAAAAGCTGAACATTCGGCACGCTCTAAACCTTGGGGAGGTAAAGAAGGGTTCCATTTTTCTTGACGGCTATGCCAGAGTTAAAGGTATTCCGACCGCCTTTGAATTTGCTGGCTGCTTTTATCACAGCTATCCAGAATGTTATGATTTAAACTGTACACATCCTTTAACCAGCATGGCTTGTGCGGTTATGTACCAAACGTTTATGCGAAAATTGGAAATACTTTGGACAAAATTTAATCTAGATGTGCGCGTGATCTGGGAGCACGATTGGGAGACGATGAAAAAACATGACCTCAGGCTACCAACTTTCTTAAAACATTGCAATTTCCCTCAATGTATAAATCCAAGGGACTCCTTGTTCGGCGGCCATACCATCGCCATAAAATTGTACCACAAGGCCGTGGGCACTGAACAGATTCACTATTATGATTTCACTAGTTTGTACCCACTTGTGAATAAAACAAAAATGTACCCGATCTGTCATCCCACCCTCATTTTTCAGCAGTTTGGTGACCTCAGCCAGTATTTTGGTTTAATTAAAAGCCACCGTCCAGCCTCCACATGGTCTTAATTTTCCAGTCCTGCCTCTCAGGTTTTGCAGGAAATTAATGTTCACCCTCTGTCGCACCTGCTTGGAGACAGAATCTCAGACTGTGGACTGTTGTCACACAGAGAATGAGAGAGCTTTGGTGTAGTGTGGAAATAGCGAAGGCCATTGACAAAGGCTATAAAGTTTCAATAGTACACAAGATTTGGCATTACCCTGAACATACTTCTGAACTATTCTCGGACTATATCAAGCTTCATCTAAAAGGCAAGCAGGAGGCATCAGGTTATCCTACCTGGTGTATGGATGAAACTTCCCAAGACAGGTATATTTTAGAATATTATCAGAAGGAAGGTGTACAAATGGATTGCAATAACATCGCCATAAATTTCACTACATTTCAAAGTTATTTTTAAATTCTATTTGGGGTAAATTTGGGCAAAAGCCTATCCATTTCACTACTAGCTTTGTCAAGGACGGTGAGGAATTCTTGCAATATATTTTCTCCAAACAGTATAATGTTTCTTATTTTGAATTTATCAGCGATGAGATTGCACAAATACAGTGGAAGTACACCGATGAAAAGTACACCCTACCTGGTAGCATTAATGTTGTTATTGCTGCTTTCACAACTGCCTATACCCGGTTAGAGTTGTACAATTTACTGGACAGTCTGGGAGAAAGGGTGTTGTACCATGACACTGACTCGGTTATTTTTACTTCTCAACCTGGTCAGTACAATCCTCCTCTGGGTGACTATTTAGGAGAGCTCAACAGTGAGTTAAACCCTGGTGATTATATTACAGAATTTGCATCAGGTGGTCCAAAGACATATGGGTATAAAACAGCACAAGGCAAAACATGTATGAAGGTAAAATGCATTATCATTAACCACGAAACCGGTAAAATTGTAAACCTTGAAACACTAACCAATCTAGTTCAGAATTTTGTGAGGTCTCATGAAGCTCCTCCTCAAGAGTTACTGGTTCACGGTAATCAGATCTGTAGAAATAAAAAATGCTTCACTTTAGAAAACAGACCACTCAGGAAGAAATTCAGAGTGGTGTATAACAAGAGGGTTTTCCTAAAAGATTACATCACAAGGCCTTATGGATACTAAAAGAGATTTTGATACACACCTTCAATGCTCCTTCACTAAAATTATCTCGGGACCTTCTTGTTCCGGTAAATCCTATTTTGTAAAAAAATTACTGGAACATTCAAATCACGTCGTGTCTCAGCCTTTTCAAAATATAATTTGGTGTTATAGTTGCTGGCAGAAAATGTACGACGAACTATTGGCTAAATTTCAGCAGTTAAAATTTATTGAGGGGATCCCGAAGTCTTTATGCGACGATGATCTTCTCCCACCTTAGAAAATAAAGTTGGTCATTATAGATGATCTGATGGAATTGGCTAGCGAAAGACAGGAAATAGAAAAAGTTTTCACAAAATATACCCATCACCGGAATCTATCTATCATTTACTTGGTTCAAAATGTATTCTTTCAAGGAAAGAAAAGCCGAATGATTAATCTTAACGCCAATTATATTACTCTTTTTAAAAACCAAAAAAGCCAGCCCTGATGTCAGCAGGGAAAGGCGCCTTGTAAGTTAACCCCCGAGTCTGATCAGGATGCGCTCCTAATATTTGACCCAGCTGTCCTTTTAAGTGTATAGTTTCATCCTTTTCTCCCGGTACCACGTAGATTCTTCTTTCCACCACATTATAACCGAATTTCACAGGATTCTTAGAAGGGACAGTTCCCGTTGCCATGTCTGTCAAAGTGGGTAGGCTTAAGGTAGTCGGATTCATAAAAGACAGTAGGTCATGAATCCCTTCGTAATACCCGCATGGAATGTAGCAATATTTTTTTATCCCTGGAGCTGAAATGTAGAATTCATTGTCCGGTTTGTCTATGGTAATCTACAGATGTGGGTACAGTATTTCTGCTAGACCGACTTCCCAAGAACCTTCTAATTCTATGGGTTTAGCAAGCTTTGTCGTGAAATTGGAAATTGTGCTGTTAGGGAAGATGTCTGAGGAAGCGTTGCTAGGTAGAGTCACAAAAAAAACTTTTGCGCTCCATTGAATACCGCTAGAGAATGATGAGCCAATTGTGAGCGCTCTGGATTTTATTGAACATCTTGGGCTTGGCTCTCTGGTATCCAACTGTTACATTTGTCTGGCCATCCGAGCCATTTGACTAAAATGATTTTTTTTTTATTCTTAACTTTCCTAGTCAGTATTTTTTCGATCCTGTAAACGTCCGTGGAATCGACTTTAATTTTCTGCAATTCAGGACCGTAAAAGGATTCTGTGATCTCTTCACCATCATAATCTTTCAGTTTGTAAACAGCCGGTACCCTAGGTACAAGCTCAGATATGGTAAAGATTTCATCTGAAAATGTTTGTTCATAACCTTTCGCAAACTTTGAACTTAAACAATGGTGGACCTGGGGGGTTGGCTACGTCATATAAGATTTTGAAAACTTTCCAGGAATTTAACGTGTTTACATCAGAATGAGCCATTTTTATGCTTCGATGATAACTTTTGTTGTAAGAGTATACTAGATCCGACAATTTATTGACGTAGGTTCAATTTATTGATGTATACAATTTATTGATGTATTATACGTACTGAAATATTTCCACATTTTAGATATTATTGTGCGGTTAATCCTCTCCACCACGGATGCCTTTAATTCATTTCCTGTGGTGAAATGTTTTATTCCGATCTTCTTTAACAGCTTTTGAAAATCTCGGTTGAAAAACTCTTTCCCCTTATCGGTCTGGAGCTTTTTTGGAGTTCTACAGGTGCTCAGAATGTCTTGGAAGGCTCTTGTCACTTCCTTATCCCTTTTGTTCTTTAGGAGCCATACCCACACGTACTTAGAAAGTACATTGATACAGGTTAATAAATATTTATAACCCCGGTTATGCTCTGAGACATTTGTCATGTCTGCTAAATCCATCTGCCATTGTGAGCCTATATCAGATACATAAACCTTATTTCTCCTAAAATGCCTTCTAGCGGGTTTGTGAATTGTATAAGAATATTGACAAGATAACCAATCCGACACCTGGCGGTCATTACTTTTCTGACCCGAATCCTCAAGAGCTCTTTTCAAAGAGTCTTTTGCCCCAAAGCTACCAGGATTTGTCGGGTTATAATAAACTTTTTTCATGTAACCCTCCATTATCGACTGTGAAAGAAAAATGTCAATGGTTTAAAAATCAAATGGTGCTTTATTGGTAATTTTCAAAAACAATATTAAAATTTAGAGATATTTTACCAACTACTTCAAAACATAATATTGCAACTAAACAGCACGATTAAAAGCAGACAAAAACATGTTATATCACAGGTACATTCAGTTCAGACACTTCATCTGATTATTCCATGTCGTATTCCCCATAAAACCCCAAAGGTACATCGAACATATAAGGTACAGAAAAACGGCGTTTAGAGAAAGCATCGGCTATTTCACGTATTTTTGAGTAAGAGTCATCGTCCATGTTAAGAAAGGCTTGTACAATAGCCTCGTTAATAGAATGTTCATTTTTCAGGTCGTCGACAGCATTTTGTACAAATGAGTGAATCTTGTGAAAAGACGGAAAGACGTTGAAGCAACCCAGAGTCTTTATGACCAGGGTTCTGAGCCATGGTTTGCAGAAAACAGCCAGAACCTCTTGAAAGTGGCCAACCGATAAACAGAGTCAGGCTCAAACAGACATGTATGCTGTGTCTGGCTGGGGTGATCTATTAACACTAGAATTACCAGAGCCTACGAAAAAACTCGTAGATCCGTCCCCCCTTAAATTGCTTTGCACCTCTCCATCAGCTTCTTTTGTCCTGTAAATGTGTCGATAAGCAGCAAGTAGACAGCAGTCTGCTATCACATCCCCCACTGCCGTACACTTTTCTCAGGGGATGTGATAGCAGGCTGCCGGCTGCTTGCTGCTTATCGACACATTTACAGGACAAAAGAAGCTGATGGAGAGGTGTGAAGCGATTTAAGGGGGGACGGATCTACGAGTTTTTTCATAGGCTCTCATAATTCTAGTGTTAAACACCTCTGACAGGTACTTTTTAGGTCCCATTCAACTATTATATCCAGCAGACCCGCAATCAAACTCCAGTTTCGGAGCCTTTTCGAAATGTTTCACCCAGGGGTCCATCAGTTTATTCAAGGTCCATACCCTCATAATCAGTATCCTTGGGTGATATTTTCCAAGCGGCCAGAGACTCTATCAGTTCGTCCACGGCCTCTTCTTGGCACATGGCCTGAACGGCTATCTCCTCAGACCCTGTTAGGCTGCCCGGAACATCATTAGCAGGTACAAAAATGTCAGGTGCTGTGCAGTTCTCCAGGAGACTGTCCGACCAATACATATCATCAGGGGCATGTAACTGAAGCTCAGGCCAATAGATCCGGTCAGTTGAAGACATCAGAAGGTCCGGCCAAGATGGATGGTCTGTAGGCAAGCTGTTAGGAACAGAGTACCTGGAGCTGGGAGTGATATCGTCAAGCCAAAACAGGTAATCGGCAGTCGCCGTCTGTCCCGCAGACCAACATGCCTGATCAGGAGCATAGCCAGAGAGGTGCTGGTTGTTACCCGGCCAAAACACGTCATTGGCGATCAGCATCTGGTTTGAAGCAGAGTAGCTGGATTGTAGGTTACTGGCGGTCATCATCATTTGGTCTGGAGTAGAGTAGGTGGCGTTGGTTTGATGGTTAGTTGGCCAAAACAGGTAGTCAGCTGCGGCTATTTATTCCGGCTCTTCGGAACGTATCAAAGTGTGGAGGACTTCTGACATCTCAGTCCGAGAGAACAGGGAGACGACCGGCCCAGCTATCAATGGCATCCAGGAGCTCAGCTTCGGTATGGTAATTGGTTGAAGACATCTCGAGAGCGCTTTAGGTTAATGTAATCTATGAAAAAAGACCTCTGTATTTATCTCCACTTACCTAAGGGTGGGTGTTTCCCAATTTTCTTCCTCCTCCTCCGAGCATGAAATATTCAACATGCAAATCTCCCCCTCTGAAAAAAAATGGCTCCAGTTTTCTTTTAATTCCTTTTATTTGGTAAGACAGTTTTCCTTGATGAATAGCCTCATCAATATTTGGAATAAGAGATTTTAAAAAAAGTCCAGTCTTTTATAGAAAAATGAATTTCACTTACTCGTTCTTTTATCTCATTTTCTTGATACTCATCCCCCTCTTCGTCACCATCCTCTTTATATTCAGGAAGGATGGGCTCCTTCTTGGAAACCACCACCGTGAGATGTCCCAGAGCATTTCTTTTTTACTTCTACCTGGCTCAAAGCACAATTAGAATCTTACCAAGCTGAGCTGAATCGAGGGTCCCATAACTCAAGCATTCTTAAATAATAATAATCATTTGGATTACAAGTGACATCAAGGGCCTTTTGAACCAGAAGAAAAGGGCTTTCAAAGGCGGTGATCAGCATGAGCTCAAGCGCGTGCAGAAGGAACTCCGAGTCCAGCTCAGGGCGGGAAAGGAGCAATACAGGAGAAAGCTGGAGCAGAAGTTGCAGAATAACAGCATGAAGGAAGTGTGGGATGGGATGAAGATCATCACTGGCTGCAGCTCAAAGCGGGGTACCACCATCGAGAGAGACATGAAGAGAGCAAACCAAATGAACAACTTCTTTAACAGGTTTGACCACCCTAACCCACTCTCACCTCGGAGTACTGCACCCTCCACACATCCTTCTGCTGATACCAGCATAGGAGAGACATCCCCACCCATAATTACAACAGCGCAAGTGAGCAGAGAGCTGAGGAGAGTTCGTGCCAGCAAAGCAGCGGGTCCAGATGGAGTATCACCACGACTGCTGAAGGTCTGTGCATCGGAAGCTGGGGGGTCCTCTACAGCACATCTTCAACCTGAGGCTGGAACAGGGGAGAGTCCCGAGGCTTTGGAAAACATCTTGCATCACCCCAGTCCCAAAGGTATCACATCCTAGTGAGCTGAATGACTTCCGGCCTGTTGCTCTGACATCACATGTGATGAAGACCATGGAGAGGCTGCTGCTTCACCACCTGAGACCACAGGTTCAACACGCCCTCGACCCTCTGCAGTTAACGTATCAGGAGAAGGTGGGAGCGGAGGATGCCATCATCTATATGTTACATCGATCCCTCTCCCACTTGGACAGAGTGCTGTAAGAATTATGCTTCTAGACTTCTCTAGCGCCTTCAACACAATCCGACCTCTGCTCCTTAGGGACAAGCTGACAGAGATGGGAGTAGATTCATACCTAGTGGCATGGATCGTGGACTATCTTAAAGACAGACCTCAGTATGTGCGTCTTGGGAACTGCACATCTGACATTGTGGTCAGCAACACAGGAGCGCCACAAGGGACTGTACTTTCTCCGGTCCTGTTCAGCCTATATAAATCGCACTTCCAATACAACTCGGAGTCCTGCCACGTGCAAAAGTTCGCTGATGACACTGCTATCGTGGGCTGCATCAGGAGTGGGCAGGAGGAGAAGTATAGGGACCTAATCAATAAGTTTATTAAATGGTGCGACTCAAACCACCTACACCTGAACACCAGCAAAACCAAGGATCTGGTGGTGGATTTTAGGAGGTCCAGACCCCTCATGGACCCCATGATCATCAGAGGTGACTGTGTGCAGATGGTGCAGACCTATAAATACCTGGGAGTGCAGCTGGATGATAAATTAGACTGGACTGCCAATACTGATGCTCTGTGTAAGAAAGGACAGAGCCGGTTATACTTCCTTAGAAGGCTGGTGTCCTTCAACATCTGCAATAAGATGCTGCAGATGTTCTATCAGACGGTTGTGGCGAGCGCCCTCTTCTACGCGGTGGTGTGCTGGGGAGGCAGCATTAAGAAGAAAGATGCCTCACGTCTGGACAAACTGGTGAGGAAGGCAGGCTCTATTGTTGGCATGGAGCTGGACAGTTTGACATCCGTGGCAGAGCGACGGGCGCTCAGCAGGCTCCTATCAATTATGGAGAATCCACTGCATCCACTAAACAGTGTCATCTCCAGACAAAGGAGCAGCTTCAGCGACAGACTGCTGTCACTGTCCTGCTCCACTGACAGACTGAGGAGATCGTTCCTCCCCCAAAGTATGCGATTCTTCAATTCCACCCGGGGGGGGGGGGGGTGGGGGTGAACATTAACATTATACAAAGATATTGTCTGATTTTTACCTGCATTATTATCAATCTTTAATTTAATATTGTTTTTTGTATCAGTAAGGTGCTGCTGGAGTATTTCCCCTTGGGATTAATAAAGTATCTATCTATCTATCTATCTATCTATCTATCTATCTATCTATCTATCTATCTATCTATCTATCTATCTATCTATCTATCTTCTGGAAACCATGTTTGTTTTCATTTTCTTAGGAGCATTCACAAGACCGTCCATTCTATTTGCTTTTGTGTGTCATGGCATTTTCACTAAAAGACTAGAGTTTTATACAAGAACTTTTTCTTCTCCTGCCGCAGTCGGGTGGAGCGACATGCCTCTCCCATAACCCTATAGGCGGTTAGAGAGACAAAGGCATACCTCGTGGGTGTGGGAATTGTTAATGGGGCGTGATAAGGGCTCGGTTTACGAAAGAACCTCCCTAAAGGAGGGGTTCAGAGATTATCAATTATGACAGTGGTCCACCCTTATTACCCTTCCCCACCCATTTATTTCATAAATCATATTTTCAAAAATTATATTTCATATTTTGGGGCGCGGCTTAAGGTCATCAAACATCCCTTTGGCAGTTTCCTTTGGGGGCAGTGCTTAAGGTCATAAATCATTCATAACACCCCTTTAACAGTTCCTTTCTGATAGTACTGCTACTAATGACGATGGGAGGAAATGGGATCAGCTCATCCCCCTCATACTTTTTGCTTATTAGGAGGTGCCTCAAGCCTCAAGATTCTCCCTTTTTGAATTACTATATGGGTATCAACCCCGTTGGATATTGGATATCCTTAAAGAAGGAATGGAAGAGGAGGCCCTCCCTTCTACTAACATTCTGGAGTATATCACGCAGTTATGCTATAGATTTGCCAAAGTTAAACATATCTGAAAAGAAAACATGGAAAAGGCACAAGCAGCACAAGCCCGATGTTACAATCGTGGGATGGTACTTTTGTTCCTAACTTGCACTATAAATGAATGGCTCATTGGCAGGGTCCATATGAAGTTAAGGTGTGTAAAGGGCTCATTGATTATCTGGTAGAACAACTAAATCAGATTTATCATGTCAACCTGCTAAAGCTATGGATGTGAATAAAGTTCTACAGCCCACAATTCCTATAGTGCCGCCTACATAGATGACGTAGTCATCTATTCTGACACATGGAAGAAACACTTAGAGCAGGTTCAGGCTGTGCTCCAGTCATTTGGAAAAGAGGGACTTCGAATCAATCCCAAAAAATGTTTCTTTGGATTGATCGAGGCCAAATATTTAGACTACATGGTGGATGGAGGGTCAGTCAAACCACAATGTTCCAAGGTAGATGCCATATTGAAATGACCCCGTCTGAATAGCCATATTGAAATGGCCCTGTCTGAATACCAAGCAGCAGGTCCAAGCCTTTCTTCGGTTTGCTGGGTACTACCAACAAAGAAGCTGGTCTCTAATGCCTTAGTATAGGACGATAAAGCTGACACTGCATTTCATGACTTGAAGAAGGCAGTTATGTCAGCACCTGTTTTAATGGTTCCTAACTTTTCTTTGCCTTTTATCCTCCAGACCGATGCTTTAGACACAGGACTAGGTGCCTTGCTGAGCTAAAGTGTCAACAGTGTTGAACATCCTGTCATGTACCTGAAACTGCTGGGTAGGGAAATTCAGGTATGCAGTGGTGGAACTGGAAGCCTTGGCAATGAAATGGGCAGTAACACAACTAAGGTACTGCCTCTCGGGTTGGGAGTTCACCCTTGTCACTGATATTGCAGCTTTACAGTAGTAGCCAAACCCACACCTCTGTCATTGGTTTTTGGACCTCCAACCTTCTAAGTTTCCTGTCCTTTATTGTCAGGGTACTCACCAGGCCAACGCCAATGGTCTTTCTTGGGTTCACACCCTCTTGGTTTGGGCTGCCCAACCCAATGGGTCTGGGCTGAGGGGGGGGACTGAGGGACCGTGTCATTTATGTGCACATAGGAGACAATTTAGAGGCTCAAATAGTGTTATTTCTTAGCCGGACCAGAGGTTGGCGCTGTCACCTGATCCTTTCTCCTCTGCAGACCAGCCAAAAAACCTGCCTCTCAATGACATCACCATCAATCCGGCCCCTGTTTACATGACTTCAGGCACCCTCTGATGACATCATATTCATTACCCAGAACCCATCTTCCAACTACGTCAGTACCTGTTCTGGCCTACGTTACTCCACCTCTTCCTCTGTTCAGACATATTTATAGAGTAGTTTTCAACATGTTTAGTCAGTTCTGTTTTGGACTCCTGTATATAAAGACATTTTTTCGCTATGTTTTTTGAAGTATTCATGGTGGCCATCCCCAAACCTTTTTGTGACTCCTTTTCATCCTTTTTACAATATTTTTATTTGTCAATTTTATATATATATATATATATATATATATATATATATATATATATATATATATATATGTATATATATATATCTATACTAATTAATAAAAGGCAAAGCCCTCACTGACTCACTGACTGACTGACTGACTGACTCATCACTAATTCTGCAACTTCCCGTGTAGGTGGAAGGCTGAAATTTGGCAGGCTGATTCCTTACAGCTTACTTACAAAAGTTAGGCAGGTTTCATTTCGAAATTCAACGCGTAATGGTCATAACTGGAACCTCTTTTTTCACAATATACTGTAATGGACGGCAGCTCGATGGCCGTGGGAGGAGGAGTTGAGTGTCACGTCATCACGCCTCCCACGTAATCACGTGAAAAGACTGTGAACGCAGTAGGGACAAATGAAGGAGGAGCCGCAAACAGCGAAGAACAAAAAATTCATTAAACAATTGAGAAGGGAGCGAAACAATAAGAAGTGAGCGAGTGAAGCATACAAGCATGTTCATAAGGGAAACAAAGCACGGTGTAAAACGTAAGTTTAAATTAAGTTTATAGAAACGCTCCCGCTGTGGATTGCAATAAAATATTCGTGAGATAAAAGTTTAATGAGAAGACACGAGGTATAAACGAACCACACGCCGTAGCGCAACGTTAGGGGCAACAGTTTCAACCATTCTATGATCTGCTTCTCGCAACTGAAAGACGGCACATGGAGGATGTTAGCCGACTTGCTGACAGCAACGTTAGGGGCTTCAACTCTGGTGCTGACGATAGAGATTCGATTCCCGAGAGGGGATGCAGTGAGTGTGTATGCCTGATGAGCCCAGAATTAGGGAGAAACACGTGTCGCATACTCTTTGCATTATTTGAAAGTAAACTATTAAAACCATTCTATGATCAGCTTCTGGGAACAGAAAGAGGGCACGTGGAGGACGTAAGGCGACTTCCTGACCAACCACAAGCGTAACCTGGCAGGTAACTATCCATACAGTCAGATTGTGATTCAGAAAACGAATGCCATGAATGTAATTACCACGATCTACATACTGTCAAATAAACGAAACACACACCGTAGCGCGACAGCTGTGAAAAGCGAGGTTCACAAAAAAACAGATCCTTAACAAATTGTTATTGGTATATTTTCGATCCGTTTAAAAAGGTTTTATTTTCTTCTTAAAAAATTAAAAGCAGTACTTCGCCACAACGAAGCGCGAGAATTTGGCTATATACAGTAATCCCTCGCTATATCGCGCTTCGCCTTTCGCGGCTTCACTCCATCGCGGATTTTATATGTAAGCATATTTAAATATATATTGCGGATTTTTCGCTGCTTCGCGGGTTTCTGAGGACAATGGGTCTTTTAATTTCTGGTACATGCTTCCTCAGTTGGTTTGCCCAGTTGATTTCATACAAGGGACGCTATTGGCAGATGGCTGAGAAGCTACCCAGCTTACTTTCTCTTTCTCTTGCGCTGACTTTCTCTGATCCTGACGTAGGGGGATTGAGCAGGGGGGCTGTTCGCACACCTAGACGATACAGACGCTCGTCTAAAAATGCTGAAAGATTATCTTCACGTTGCTATTTTTTGTGCAGCTGCTTCCTGAAACGACATGCTGCACCGTGCTTCGCATACTTAAAAGCTCGAAGGGCACGTATTGATTTTTGCTTGCTTGTTTTTCTGTGTCTCTCTCTCTCTTTCTGTGCTCTTGACGGAGGGGGTGTGAGCTGCCGCCTTCAACAGCTTTGTGCTGCGGTGCTTCGCATACTTAAAAACAAACAGCCCTATTGATTTTCCTCTGCCTTTATGACAGTCTCTGCTCCTGACTCATTTGAAGAGGAAGATATGTTTGCATTCTTTTAATTGTGAGACAGAACTGTCATCTCTGTCTTGTCATGGAGCACAGTTTAAACTTTTAAAAAAGAGACAAATGTTTGTTTGCAGTGTTTGAATAACGTTCCTGTCTCTCTACAACCTCCTGTGTTTCTGCGCAAATCTGTGACCCAAGCATGACAATATAAAAATAACCATATAAACATATGGTTTCTACTTCGCGGATTTTCTTATTTCGCGGGTGGCTCTGGAACGCAACCCCCGCGATGGAGGAGGGATTACAGTATATCTGCTTCTTACAATTAAAAGAGGGCACGTGGCGGATTTTAGACGAATTCATGACCAAACATAAGTGTTACCTGCCAGGTAGGGT